>NC_088603.1:83086509-83381509 GCF_036013475.1 Columba livia
TATTTTTTTATTTTTACTAATAATGGGATTTCTTACTTATATCGAGATTTTTGCTAACATCCAGATCTACTTAAAAAGAGTAAATCTGGCGAATAATGTCAGGATAAAACTAGTCAGGGTAATTGTTTTTCTGTTAGACAACTTACTAAGTACAATACCAGAAAGTATACTGTACTTTGTGTCTTCTACCCTAACTTTAGTTTAATACGTTATTTCAGATTCTGCCAATGGATTGTCACATATTCCTCAGTATATCTCACAGACCTCAAAAAGGAAACAATTTTATACGCTAAGGTACCCACAGAAATAAATTTCAACAAAACTTGTACATTTTGATGGAGGTAGCTAGTTCATTTCTACAGATTTTTTTTTCATTATATATCTCAAGTTGCATGATTTCCACAGCTTTTACATATTGTAAATAAGAATTTTCCTCATAGCGTTTAGTTTTCTTGATGCAGTCCTAAGGGAAGTAAGACTTTCAATTCTATGTTTTGTCATTAAGCAGTACTATCAATTTTTACACATGTACAATGGAATAGTTCTCAAACTGGAAGTTCCATCTATAAAAGAGGACAGATTTTTTTTTTTTTCACTGCCCATTCTTCTACACTTGTCATTTGTGTTTCATCATCTTCCTTTTTCTATAACTTTTTTTTCCTTTGGTCAATTTTTCATTGTACTTTTGCTTTCAGTTTCTGTTACGTTCATTCACTTTGTAAATTCTTATTGAAGTTCTTTCACTATGGTATTATTCAGCGTGACATAAAAGCATGATCACACATATCTGGTGCTCCCAGTCCTTCAAATCCTGAGCTGTTGTCCTAAATCTTTTGTTATATGAGTGAAACATGAGGATTGTCTTTAACTTTGCAAGATCCTGGTTTCTGCATGTGACTCCTTAAGAATAACAGTGACTGCATGAACTAAAACTGTCATCGAGCACTGTGTGATGAATAGGTCCCTGGTTTCTCTCCTGTACCTTTTTAGGGTAGAATTCAACAATCATATTGACAGTACTTTGCTAGCTATGTTCTCAACGTTTATTACTGTTCTAAGAATTTTGTCCATCAGAGAAAGATATCTTGAAGAAAATGTTCAGGAATTTGACTGGAATTCAGCTGAAGAATTCCTCTTAGATAAGTAATGTGTCCTCATATCTTGTCCTGATGCACCTTTTGTATTTGCCACTGTGGACTGAGCAGAGATTATCCTCCTTCCTGAACACATCTAGTGTGCAACCACCTCATCATGTCACACTCTAATCTCATAAATAGCCAGGATCTTGAATTCACAGGTATCTGCTTCTCTCATGATCTAAGTGGACTTTTTCAAAATGTCAACTTCATGTCATTAAATACACATTAGAAGACTCACAGGTATTTAAACTTAATGGTTCTTAACTCTGCATCAGTTTTAGGGGAAAGGAATCATAACAAATAACTTATAAACGACAGTGACAGTTACACAAGAAAATGGAAAAAGAAAGTAGCTGATCATAGGTTTAATAACCTTGTTCATACATATCCACTCAATTTAACTGTGATATACATAAGTCAAGGTCAAATCAGGTTAAGATTTAAATATATATTACATTGAGAGAAATTCAGACATCCTAATACCAATAATTCTGCTTACATAGTATCTTTCACCACACATCTTGCATTGTAATAAACAACTCACTCTAAATTCTCGTTTTCCTTTTCATTAATTGTGCACTGGAAGTTGAATATTTCCCTAATTATGTTTATTCCTGGAAATCATGCATCTGTTTGTTTTTAGAAAAAAAATCATCATGATGATAACACTGTACAGTTATTTGATACTAAAACAGTTTTGTTATTTCTTTTTTGGGACCAATAAATTTAATTCTCTGAATAAATTTTTGTTTGTGACTATTCATGGAAAAAAAATATTAAAGTTTGTAAGGATTCACAAGTAATTATATTTCATGCCTAACAATCTAAGTGAGTCACTATAGGTAAAGTCTAATTGTGAATATTACCAGGAAAACTCAAAATTAGGTCATAATAATAATTTCAATTGATTTAGAGTTCTAATATATGTTAGATTTTTGTAATAATTTTCTCAAGCAATAATATCTGGTGTTTCTTACAGAAAGGTTGTCTAAAGTAAGGTAGAGAAACAAGTGAGAGACTTTAAAATTTAGTTATATTCACTCTCTTCCACAGGTGATAGTAAGAGTTTAGAACACAGGCTTAAATAAAAAGGTAGTACATCCAGTGTAGAGATTACTATAAGACCTTCAGTTTTGTATTAATCGGGGTAGTTAAAATTTATGCTAGAATGTATTCACAAATCATAGAATAATTAAGGCTGGAAGAGAACCTCAAGATCATCACATTCAACCATTAACCTAACACTGGCACTAAACCATGTCCCTAAGAATCGCATCTACGTGTCTTCTAAACAACTCCAAGGATGGTGACTCAACCACCTCCCTGGGCAGCTTGTTCCACTGCTTCACAGCCCTTTCTATGAAGAAAATTTTCCTAATATCCAATCTGAAGCTTCCCTGCCACAAATTGAGGCCATTTTTCTCGTCCGATCACTTGCTACTTGGGAGAAGAGAGCAACACCCTTCATGCTACAACCTCCTTTCAGGTAGTTGTAGAGAGTGATAAGGTCTCCCCTCAGCCTCTTTTTCTCAAGGCTAAACAGCCCAAGTTCCCTCAACTGCTCCTCATCAGACTTGTGCTCCAGACCTCTCGCCAGCTTCGTCACCCTCCTCTGCACTCTCTCCGGGACCTCAATGTCTTTCTTGTAGTGAGGGGCCCAAAACTGAACACAGGATTCAAGGTGTGGCCTCACCAGTGCCCAGTACAGTGGAACAATCACATCCCTAGTCCTGATGGCCACACTATTTCTGACACAAGCCAGGATGCTGTTGGCCTTTTGTCCACCTGGGCACACTGCTGGCTCACATTCAGCTGGCTGTCGACCAACAACCCCAGATCTTTTTCTGCCAGACAGCTTTCCAGCCACTCATTCACAAGGCTGTAGCACTACCTGGGGTTGTTGTGACCCAAGCACAGGATGTGGCACTTGGCTTTGTTGAACCTCATACAAATGGCCTCAGTCCATTGATCCAGCTGGTCCAGATCCTTCTGTATGGCCTTCCTACCCAGAAGCAGATCAGCACTCCCACCCAGCTTGGTGTTGTCCGCAAACTTACTGAGCATGCATTCCATCCCCTCATCCAGATAAGTGATAAAGATATTAAACAGAACTGACCCAAATACTGAACCCTGGGGAACACCATTCATGACTGGCTCCCACTTGGATTTTCTTCAGTTTACCACAATTCTTTGGGCATGCTAATCCAAACAGTTATTTACTCAGTGAAGAGTACACTCATCCAGGCCATGTGCTGCTATTTTTTATAGTAATTCTGTTTGAATTTAAGTACTACAAACAAAAAAAGAAACCCTCCCTTGAGAAACTGCAACAGTAAAAATATTTTCCTGTCTTATCACTTTTTTTTAAGCATTTCATCTTTTTAAAGATATATGCCCACAGATCATAGATCTGTGAAAGTATCCACTCTGGCGCCAGCTGGATTTGAGTGTCAATAAATATAGCTTAGCATCACAGACAATCCAATGCGTGCTAATTGTGGTGAAACTTCTAATCTGAGTAGGGGTGCACCCTGCAACATGTGTTATAGGGGACTCTAAAGAAGTTTTGAATGAGACGGCTTAAGGTGAGGGAAACTTTACATATACTTTCTTTACATTTTTCAGATTTACATTACTATAATAACTTAATTTCTTAATTCAACTAATTACCATGATCTATGGTCTAAATTCAAAACCTTTCTGTTATTTCCCAGGGACAGCTTTTAACAGCCAGGTTTGAACTCTACATGTTATCAATATATTTTCAGTATTTCCTGGAAATTCTTTGTTAGTAATTGACATATTAAGCCACCTTTTATTTCTTCAGTATATGAACATAAATATTCATCTCATCATAATAAATAATTCAAGCTGAACAGACACTTATGGATGAAGCACATTTAAAATAAAATTTATCAAGCAACTACTGAAGACTTTAATCTAGGAATCTCATCTGTTTTGCAAGCTCCACAATCCTTTGATCAAGCATTATAATTATTATATATATATATATATATATATATTTTTTTTTTTTTTTTTTAAACTGCACTGGTATTTTCAGAAGAAAAATTATAGGCAGGCATTTTTTAGTTCCAAGATGAAATTTTTAAAAAATGAATTGTCTATCTAAAGTGTAGACACTATTTAATAATGTAAATGAAACAGTTTGAAAACAGACAAATCCAAAGACGACTTATGGTTTTTATCCTGAAACTACAGACTCTGTGCTGGGGTCAGTTACAGTAAATGTAATTTACAGATGGAGTAACTTTGGAGCTTTATAATACTCTGGTAGCCATTTTACTTTTAATTCCTGTCCCAGAACTGTAGCAAGATAATTATGGTTTTTTTTCCACTCCTTTCTCAAAGCTCAATAATATCTTTAGCAAGAAGAAATTGTGGTCTTCACTCCCTTCCAGAAAACACTATACCATCACAGCATTGTAACAAAACATATAATAGAGTTTTCTAATTAAAAAAAAAAAAAAAGTTGATTTGGCGTCATGAAGCAAAAATCACAAAACAACAGAAAACCACAACATTAAGGTGATCATAATTTTTCAAGCTTATTTAAATTATTCATAATTTGTGATCTCTTACAGTGAGAATTCAGTTTCAAATAAAGCTGCTAACGTTCCAAATATTAATAGTTCATGCCAAACTGGTGCATTTCCTTCCCCACCCCACCCCCCCTCCAACTACCTTATAAGCAATTAAAAAGACAGTGTGCAGAAAAGTAATGTATAGTGTAGAAATTATAGAAGTGGTATTTAGTTTGATCTTGCAGTGAGAACAGATCACTTTGTTTTATAGGCATACAACTAGGAAAAACTAAGATTCCTCCCAACACATCAGTGATTGCATAAGGGTCTATAGGGGATAGAAGCTGCAATGCCCAGAACAGATAGTACACAGCAGGGTGAAGTCCTGAACTGAGTTGATTGATGAACTTCAAATGTAATGTAGCCACGTGGAAGGTACCTAAAGGAAGGTAATTGATTGTTCTATATCCAGGTTACATCTTTATGTGTCATTGCATCACTCATGTCTTTTTGTATGCTGCTCACCATGAACAACTAGACAATTTGAGTCTGTCCCTCACTGCTGCATCTACCTTACTTTGGCTGCACATGAGTATAAGGAAGGAGAGTAGCTGTGTGAAGTAAATCAGCATAGGCTCAGTACCTTATTTGCAAGGTCATAAGAGATGAATCATTGTTTTAAGCATAATGCTGTGGTTAAACAGAAAAGTAGTCTTAATTTTCTTTTATTCTTATCTATTGCATCCCTAGATTTCTAGGCCTTCACATTCAGTGTTGCCTATCTGTCCCCATCCATTTTACTCAGGAGTCCTGTTTCCACTCCTTCAGTTTCTTACCTGGACAAGATTTCTGGTTTTTACACAACATGGTGTGACCTGAGCTTGCTATTACCTCATTGTTTTCCTCTTTACAGCTATTTCTGATCTATATATTTGGTGCACATTTGCCTTGATGATCTTGGTTATACAGCTGATTAACTGTATAATTTTATTATCAATACAAAGCTTTGTGACACTACATTCCTAAACAGAATATTGTCTATAATGATTTTTATTAAAAATCTACTAAATAAAACAAACTAGAGAAAAAATACAGCCAGAAACACCAAGATGCATAACGTTCAAAAGTTTTGTAATATAACCGCTAAATTTAAAGAAACGTAAACAGTTGCTGCTCCACTTTACAGCTGCGATATACCTTTGAGATTGCTTAGTAATAGACTGCCCATTAGAAGCCTCTTCACCTAAATAGTCTGGAGGTCTGAAGTTTTAGGAGCAATAGGAACATTTTGAGAAGGCAGGAGGGACCTTTCCTTAAGGTACGGCAGGGAGCAGAAAGAGATCAGGGATACGAAAACAAGTATCATAACAAGGGCTGGATTTGAAGGGCTTCAGCTCTGTTAAAGTCTAACCAGTTATCAACATTGAGAAGTCATTGCAGTGAAATTAAAGTCATTCTGCCATAGTTGAAAACTATCAACCTCTCTGCTTCTTTATCTATAAACTGCTTCTTTATGTATTAGGTGTTATAACCAAGTCTGATTAATTAATAGATATGCTATGTAACTTATCAGAGACAATAGATTTTAGTTTACTTACAAAATGTATTTCAGTTTAGTTACAACTCAAGTGCAACAGAAAACCTCCACCGAACTTTCATAAGATGACATGCTGTCACCTTTTAATCTTGCCACAACAGAATCAACATATTTTTGAATCACTGAACCATTTCTTCCATACCCATCTCTGAACTCCACATGGATAAGATCAGGACAGAACAAAACATAGACCAGGGAACCAAGCCTTTCTCACACCAATAAGGAACAAATTTACCAGTGGTAATACTTCAAGACAGGAGGAAAATGATAATGAAAAAATAACTTGGCTCACACCTAACTGAGCCACCCCTTTGGGATCTACCATTGGTGTGTTGAATTTGGGAACTGCCCACAGCTGGGGACTAATGAGCAATTACACTCTGGCAGCATAATAGTTTTCTTGTCCTTCACTCAAATTCATTCTGGTCCGGTATAAGCTATCCAAAATTGTCTTATATTTGTAAATTAGTTACTTATAATGTTTTGAGGGGTGAATATAACTGAGTAACTAGGAGTAGACAGTTTCACCAGAGTCTCTGATGCCATCAGGTTCAGGTGTCATAATCTACATGTGTTCTCTCAAATACAATAGGGGAGGTTATTACAGGAACAACCTATATAAACATAGCGAAGCACTTGGTATACCTAGGCAAGCTGATACGGTACAAAAAAGTAGTGCGCTGTTACTGAGACCATTGCTGATGTGTTTAGCACTGAGTAGAGAGGCCCTGTGTGTCACAATGTCTCTTTAGTTCCAAAACTGGAGCTAATTCAGGGGTTTTACATCAAATTGAACTTCATGAAATAACCAGAGTACCATAGGGCAAGGTTTTCAGAGAACATTAGACTTTGGGGAATTTTTTTCTTCTGAATACTTAAGAATGTTATTTTTAACACATGGTTTTTGCTTTGTACCTATTCGCCCAGCTGTAGGCCTTTAATATAGTGGTGAATAGTACAGGTGAACGTTTTTAAAGTCTCAACCATAAATAATTA
This sequence comes from Columba livia, assembly GCF_036013475.1. Taxonomy (NCBI): domain Eukaryota; kingdom Metazoa; phylum Chordata; class Aves; order Columbiformes; family Columbidae; genus Columba; species Columba livia. The sequence continues at coordinate 83,093,784 of NC_088603.1, forward strand.
TATTGAAATACCTTATGTTGATTTGTTGAGTTTTAGAACTTTCACAGAAACTAAAATCAGCTACTGATAATCCGAGTGAAAAAGACAAATTCCACAAACATGTAATTTCTCTAGACAAAGGAAAGTTTTATTTTCATATAAAGGCAGTCACTGAAGCATGGTTTGCTAAGATCCTTCTTGGCTATCTGATATTCTTATATGCAGACTGTCACAACTTAAATCTATAGTTGAGCCTATGCCTTTATTAACAGATGTATGCACTACTGTACACTTCTACAAAGGATGACAACAAAAAAGCAATTGGACTGATATTTACATTTTTATGGTCCCATTTTCCCAAGACTTGAATTTTTGTTGTTGTTTGGTTTATGCTTTTTTGTCATTGTTGTTGTTGCTTTTGGTTTTTTACAAAATCTCTCTTTGCAGTAGTCAGAGGTAGTATATGTAAGAATACAAATTCAGGAGGCAACCATGAGGTGACTTAAATCTATTTTCAATTTCTACAATATGAAAAGAATAAGCATGTAAAAAGGAACATATCAGGAGAAAGAATAGTTTCATTTTCCTCTGAAATTTCAAGAATGCATACAAAAAAACAACAAATTTGTAACCCCGAGCATAGAAAAATAGTTATATTTTACTTGGAATAGTCACTTTATATTTGTTTTTATTAAAAGACTGTTCATGTTCTTTGGCACTTAATTACAGCATATCTTACTATATGAACTGTATGAGAGACAGAATGGAAATTATTTTAGTACATTTTTATTATTTGCAGTGTTGACAAAATTTCATACCCATTACTAGTTTCTCTCAAGCCATTTAAATATTTTGGCAACACAATGAATTTTTTCTGAGTCTAATTAGGTCATTTGTTTATGAACATTTCTGATTTAATAAACAATAACAACCATTTATTCTTAGTAGGAAAAAAAGGGTATTCCTTTCTGTTCAATAAAACAGAAAATCCATTTCCACACTACAATCACTCTGCAGATTGAAAAGGTACAAATTAAAAGCCTTTGTAGGTATCTGCTTTCTTGGTTAGTCAATGGGCATGAACCGTATGTAGGAAAATATTCCCTCTTTTCCTGCAAGCATGGATGTATTATTTGTAGACATTGCAGTTTGATAATATATGGCTTTTGTTTACCTTGTATAGTTTCTCTTACAAAAGTGAACAATATCTGACTTGTAGTCATTCGTACTTTTGTTTCATATGGTATTTTTGATAGATGTCTTAAATTAGTGGGAAAGAAGCTACTACATATAATAATCATGGACAACTATTTATCAGTATTTCTTCTTATAAAGAAGAGTTAGAAATTGCCTCCCAAATGTCTCTGACATACTTCAAAGGAAGAAGTGACACGCAGAAACAGGTTTGTGAAGCCCATGAGTTTCAGTTTACTGGCATCTACTCCTGTTTTCCCAATGCACTTTTTCTTTAGAAATATGAGATTTGTTTTTTATTCATAGAAAGAATGCAAGCATTATTCATTTTTTGAAATTTTGTGGACATAATACCTAATTTTAATGTCATTTTCAGGAAAATAAAACTAGTCATGAACCATTGGCTACAAAACTAATGCCTGAAACTGAGATGGATTAACTTTGATCTTATTAGTTGCAGATAAACAGAGCAAAGCAAAAATCGAAAGTCTTTTCTGGTAACTGTCTGTTTTTGCTAAAAACAAGTTTCTCTTTCAGTGAATTTTGCCTGTCAGCTAAAGCCTTCATATTAACTGCATTTTCCTGGAGAACCAGACACATGTTTTGGTAAACATAGCAATGGAATGCAAACTTATTGATAAGCATGGATGGACATCTCGTGAGAGGGGCAACGAGAAACCGGTGACCAAGAAACTGACCAACTGTGTACAACATTCCATTCACGTGAATACTTCATATAAAAGTGGGAGATCATGAGGATCTCGTCCCTTTTGCCTTTGCTTTTTCCCTTCTGCTTATGGCCGACATTAGGAGAGGACCTTGCTAGTCGTCCCTGCCAACTGAGGCCTAGTGACAGACTGAATCCAGCTCCGGTTGGCTGCAGAGTCCAATCCAGGACTTTGGTTGCCGGCTCTGCAGTTGCTGAGACTTTCAAGATTGGTTTTGTATATTGTGTATTATTTTCTCTATTCTTGTTAGTAGCATTAGTAAAACCTTGTTAATTTTTCCAACTCTCTTCTCTCTGTCCTTCTTTCCCTCCGATCGCCTGTCCTGAGTGGGAAGGGGGAAGAGGGAGGGGCAAAAAGGGGGAAGTGGGGGGGGAGAGGGGGTTAACAATACATCTGCCAGGGTTTTATTGTCACCCCGCAATCTTAACCCTCGACACTGTCTAACCCACTTTTAGAAAAGGAAAGATGATCTCTGCAGGAACACTATCTAACCATTAATATTACATTTTTTTCAGAAATTTAAGTATTGTGTGGAGAAATATATATGGAATTCAATCAGTAATTTCATGGTGTTTCATCAACGTCCTCACAAATACATAAAGACAAGAGTCATCACTCCAAAATGCCCAGCAAAAAACTTTTTTAAATAACTTAGTTTACAACTTCATGATCTGGGCAAAGTTTAGGTTTTAACAACTTAGATTTTGAGAGGTAGTAAGGCTTTTTCACACATTTCTTTATAAAGCAAATGTTTGGGGAAAAAAAAAATGAAAGCTTGATAAAAATTATTACCTTTAAAAATGAACTTCATATTGTACCAGTTCCCTTCATATGAACAAAAATACCCAAGACAGTACTTATTCTTGAGTTGCAATACACTGCAGGCTGGGCAGAATATCACAAAGTGCTTGTCTTATTTTTCCCACCTAACTGCTATTGGTCTGAAACAGGATATTGGTTTAGGTACGCCTTTGTTTGGCCTAACTGCCCTTAATAGTTGTTTTCTGAAGATTTTACATTAGAATACTTAAATTGAAATGGCTGCTAGAAGGCTCTGCAGTTGCAACAAGTTATTGGAAGGATGACAGCAAGTAAAATTCCTGACAAGCACTAAAAAATGCATCTTCTGTTTCAAAGGAACATTTAAAAGGAGGATGGGAGAGAAAAAAAATCATATTTCTAGTTAAGCATCGTATTTTTATGCTCCTAATGTGCTGAAAAAGTGGTATGACTAGCCCATAGCATCGTTACCCAACAAACACTCAAGAAATTCAATACTTTTATAATAGATTTCAGAGTTTAGCAATTTTAGAATAACCTGATTCAAAATATTCTACAAATCACTGAACTACAGTAAAGAACATAACAATGTTGGAAGCGATACTGGGAGGAAGTGAGGGAAGTTGGTCCTCTACTATTACTTCTGGTAAAATATAGATGTAGGTAATGGGAGAGGCTGTTGGTCTGGAAAGAGTGCAAGGCTGTTCAAGGTAGGCTGGGTGAAATGCAGAGAAGAAAGAAGAGACCAGTATGTGAACTGAAAACCTGATTTTCTTCTGCCCTTATCTGCTGGTGAGTCAATACTCTGTTGCCTCATTTTTTTCTCTTAGAGTGATTCTTCTTGTCAAAACACAAATTGCATAACCATTAATTGGCCCAATAACAGGAAATTTCATGAAAACAAATACAGGGACATTCCAATGTAATTTCATACAATGTAATACCTAAGGAAGATGTTCCTATGCACTTTTAATACAACAAAACACCTTAGGAAACTCTGCTGTACAATGGAGTTGTTGTAAAAAAAATGGCACCTGAATTGGTCGAAAAACTCTCCAGAGCATAGATGTACACTAAAAAAGTATTACTATAAAAAGTATTACTATAAAAAGTGTTGTGAAATAAGATGAGGAAAAATAAAACATAGTACAGGTTATCTCACATCTATCTAGGTAGCTTTTTGCTTGAAACAGTAGGATACAGTCAATCCAGAATCTTATAAGTTTTTACAAAATCTGCATGTCTTATTTTTCTTCTCAATTAAGTGCTGAAGGCACCCCTATTAGCATTATGCCACAGGATACCGGAAGAGCATATATTTTGTATTTCCTAGTAGCATTACAGAAACCACTGTAACTGTCAGCAGAATCTTCTGTCTTTCACTGGGAAGGAGGAGTAAGGAGTAAGAAATTAACAAATTAAGTTGGGGTTCAACGTACTGTTATAAGACCTACAACTTTTACTTCACTGGACTTTAATGTCAGTTACAGTCCAAGTTAGGTTATAGAGATACTAATCCTAAACACACAATTGCTCCACATGTGTTTCACAGCTAAGAAATATACACTTTCTATATGCAGGCTTTTTTTCCTGTGATGTTGCCTTGTCATGGCACCTGCACTACACAGACATAAACATGTTTTTTGTGGTTGACATACAGAATAAAGAAAAACATGGCTGCAGCAGGAATTCTCAGTACAGAGTTGAAAATAGGGTAACATGGTGAATGTTTGGGCAGTTCCTGCATAGCAGGTCTGGTATTTGTCTATAGATCGAGTCCATGTGACTGACTTGCTCTAATTTAAACCAAAAGAGTGCATATGCTTGAATTCATGTTTTATCTTCCATAAAGCCTATAAAGACAGATTCCTGCTACGTGCATCATTGGCATACCGGATAACTTTTGAAAGACTAGTTTAAGTTTATCCCATAAAACTATGGTAAATTACTTGGGTCAATAGCAAAAATACACAATGAATGTCAAACTAGGCATATTAGCAGGAAGACCAGACACAGTCTGAGGCTAAGATGTGCCGAACAGTCCTTTCTACCAGTAGTAATCAGGTACAAGGAGCACTCTCTCTGGTTATTCATTCTTCTTAGGAGCTTTAGAGAGCAGTGTAGGGAAAACGGACCTGGGAATCCTGGTAGACAGCAGGATGACCATGAGCCAGCACTGTGCCCTTGTGGCCAGGAAGGCCAATGGCATCCTGGGGTGTATTAGAAGGGGGGTGGCTAGTAGATCGAGAGAGGTTCTCCTTCCCCTCTACTCCGCCCTGGTGAGACCACATCTGGAATATTATGTCCAGTTCTGGGCCCCTCAGTTCCAGAAGGACAGGGAACTGCTGGAGAGAGTCTAGCGCAGGGCAACAAAGATGATTAAAGGAGTGGAGCATCTCCCTTATAAGGAAAGGCTGAGGGACCTGGGGCTCTTTAACTTGTAGAAGAGGAGACTGAGGGTGGACCTCATTAATGTTTAGAGATGTATAAAAGGTGAGTGTCACAAGGATGGAGCCAGGCTCTTATCGGTGACAACCAATGATAGGACAAGGGGTAATGGGTACAAACTGGAACACAAAAGGTTCCACTTAAATTTGAGAAGAAACTTCTTCTCAGTAAGGGTGACAGAGCACTGGAATAGGCTGCCCAGGGAGGTTGTGAAGTTTCCTGCTCTGGAGGCATTCAAGACCTGCCTGGCCACCTTCCTGTGTAACCTCATCTAGGGGTTCCTGCTCCAGCAGGGGGATTGGGCTAGATGATCTTTGAGGTCCCTTCCAATCCCTAATATACTGTGGTTCTGTGATTCTGTGGTTTGCTGGATGTCAGGCCTCCAGATACAAGTTTGGAAGCACTAGGAGGAGGGAAAGATAAGCCAGCTTCTTTCAGCCAGCTTCTTTCATCACAAACAGTACACACCCTCAAGAAAAAAACAAGCTGATTGATATACCTGAGATTTTTTCCAGCATTTACTTTATTTTACCTTCTCACCAGCACAGAAAAGAGAGGAATTTAACTGAGTATGTAAAAGGCAAGACACATCTTGTTTTATTATACAATTAGGACAGGCAGCACTCAGGAAATTCAAAGAGTTCTCTGACTTTATGTCTCTGTTACACCATGCCTCGGCCATTCTGTATAGAAAGTAATATTTCCATTGCTCTTTGTTAAATGTAAAGCTTAATGCACTGAATGATGTGTTTTCCAGGGGAACTCTGTCTTTTTATGATATCCTGAGTACCTAAGTTTTCAACATTAATATTTTATCAGTGAGAGAAACATTTCTGCTCTCATTACACTTTCAAAATGTGCTGTGGTATATAAATGAGGTATCTTTGAGCTATTAATAACTGACAAGCAGTATTTTTATAATAGCTAAAACTGGGTTCTAATACTGGCTTTGCCATAGGTCCTATTACTGAAATTGACAGGGCAATCATTGTACATAAGTTTTCTCATCTTTAAGCTATGAACAATAATGTTCTCCACTCCCTCCTTCATTTTCCCTCATTTTTTATAAACAGACATGTAATTGTCTATAGGATAGGATTTAACTTGTTTGAGGGACATTTGAGACTATATACAAGTTGAGATTCAAGAAAGGAAAGGAATTTAAAATCAGACATGCAGGTTTCCTTTGTGTTTGCATTGTAGTTCTTTTTTTTTTTTTTTTTTCCATGCAAAATGTGTATTAAATAATTGGATTACTTTAGGTAGAGTGCAGCTCAATGATAAAAGACTATGAACGTCTCAATTGTCTAGTGTGATTAAAGAGTTTTCATGCAATGAAAACTCACAAAGTCCTCAGAAATATGCAGCTATTATTATTAACTAATTATAGGTTGACTTTAACCACATAAATCTAGCTCGCTGTATCACAGCAAAGTATCTTATGACCTGGACATTTATCAGGAGTTTAAGATAAAAAGTGCCAGTAGGAAATACAAAAAAATCACCATTGAGAAACTATTTCAGAAGATTAAGTCAGTGATAGAGTAAAAAATGTTTATGGACTACTTTACAAACTCTGTATAGGAAGCTATGGTCAGGTGATAAAAGAGGAGAATTTATTTAAAAGACAACATAGGAGATAAGGAATAGTAGGAATACAGTGGTCAGGTTTTGAAGCAGAATATAATTAAATATTGATGTCACTAAAATTTCAACAGCCCATGCTGTTCTGCATCGAAGTGATTTGGAAAATAAGAGAGAACTGCAAAGTAACAAGGTACTCGATGTTACAAGAATTGTTCAGAACACCCTGAATTAAACCAATTGTGAAGAGTTGGTGGGTTCTCCTAACACCATTCAGAAAGGTGTCAAGTACATCAGTGGCAACAAACCACATGAATTGCAGAAGAAGAAAAAAATAATTCCTTACTCCTTTCAGAATACTAAGAAGTAAAGCTCTCTTTGAATTAAACAAATACCAGGCTCATCCTGAGACATTTTAAAACCAGCTTATTCAAACCTGTTTTCAGAAACTTTGGAAAACAAAGATTAAAGAGAGCAGTAAATTTTTTAAATAATCTATTTGATGCTTAACTTAGAAGGCCTTTTCTTACCTTCTTAAGTTTTGATGGTAACTGTGAAATGTATGGATTAGTCTCAATGAGGAGAGGTGGAAAGTTGAAGTATCTGCTAAGATGCTGAAAGAGAGCGCAACATCACAAGGGGTACAATGGAAGTCACTTGGAAACAAAACTTTCAGTGAAATGTAATGCCAAGAAGCAAAAAATTATATAGCTGACTGCAGAGAGTAATACAACAAAAAGTAAAAGCCCTGAGGTCAAATTTGACCTCAGATCAAATCAATTGTAGATTTTGGGATTTGAGATCCTACCCTTATCTTCTAATGTATGTCTCCTTTATACCTGATAAACAGAATGAAACACCAGATATTTTGGGACCCTTCAAATCAATTTCCAGTCCTCTACTGATCAGGATAATTTATTTATGTCGTACTTCCAGCCATTCAATCTAAGTGACACAGTTTGGTTTTAATTTTTGGTTTGCTCTACAGGAGGTGTTTTTGTTTTGAAATTATGTCTAGATTTGCCGTGTTTAATAGACTATACACTAACATTCAAACAGCTAAAAAAGAATTATGTGACTCACTATCAATAAAATAGTAATTTCCCTGTATTCACTCTATTGTTTGTCATGGCATTACTGTTTGTTTTGCATGAATGGTTTCTGTAACACTGACTCAATTTATGTCAATCTGCATTTATACACATCACTGAATAGCTTGCACATGTTTTTTTCTGAACCCTGGAAGTGCTACCAGTCTTATTTACTTTCCAGTGAAAGCACTGGCTCTTTACAATGAAATTCAGAAACAATAGAACAGAAGCTTATTTAAAATGTTCTTGTGAACACGACCAAGTAGTACATATTTGAAGTTTTGAATATCTGTCATTTGTGATATACAGGTATTTCCCAGACAACAGAAACTGAGAACTTGCTTCTAGGATGTAAGTGCACATTGCCTGATGAAAGCAATTTTGACCTGCTAATTAATATCTTGTATAATATGAAACAACAAAAACTAAACAGTCTTTTGATTTCAAAATTCCACTTTCCACAGCTTAGAATGCTGAGACAATGGGGGCAAAAACCACACAGACATCTTCAGTCTCAGACATCTCAAAGGAAGTCCAACAGCAAAGAGCAGTGTTAAGTCTGGAGACTGGTGGCAAATTTACCTTGATGAGACATCAAGGAAGGCTAAAAATCCTGTCCTTTCCTCAAGGCCAGCATTACATTTGGTGTCTTGCCACATGCCTCAGAATAGTCTCTTTATTATGGGAACTCAAGACGCTTCCTCTAGCAGAAAACTCAAAACAGGAGAAGTACTGGAAACACCAAGTTGTTTCTGCCTACAAACAGTTGTTTTTTCATTTCTGACTCATAAAAATCTGAAGTTGAACAACATTGTTAATTTGTCTTCAGAATCTGAACATGCCCAAAGATTCCTGGCTTCAGTCCATCTTCACTACAGACCAGGACAGCATTCACTGCAGCACAAACTTATTCTTTAATGTTGCGTGTTCATTAAGTAAAAATGACCCCAAATCAAAAATTGTGTGCTTCGAGTTATACAGGCAGAGAATGAACACGTACTAAAGGTAGTTACCACTAAAAACTTTTAATGCAGCTATTTTTGAATGGAAAACAGAGAAACCTGATCCTTAATTCATCCAGAAAGGCATCCAGCAGTACTGAAAAATGGAAACTGATTTCAACTTTGTTAGGACAAGAGCTTTTGTTTTTATTGTGGTGGTTTTGTTTGTTTGTTTGTTTGTTTTGTTTTTCTGGAAAACAAAACAAAATAAAACAAAACACTTCTAGCTAACTTGTACATCCACATGAAGAGTGTGTAATATATATGAAGTTACCATGACTATTTTTACCAATTCAAAATGCCCTTCTTGTCTGTTCCAGATACATCCTACAAGCGACTCCTTGGTGTCTGTCAAACACTGTGAAGATAAATATATTTTCAGCATACTTATTACAGAACACTTTATCTTGTCTGCTTATTAGTAATACCCTTACCAATGGAAAACTAAAAATCAAAGATTCTTTTCTAAATGAACAGACATATTGATTTGTTCTCTTATATATTTATAGTAGACTTGAAGCACATCTTTAATAGCAAAGTAAATTGTCACTGCTTTACAGTATTTTTGTCAAGAAAAAAAAAAAAAAGAGATCTGGCAAGTAGTAATGTTTGTCTTGGTTTTTTTTTTTTTGGTCTAAGATAAACCTGTATTTCGTGTTTTTCAGATTACTCCAGTCAGCTTCCTCAGGCCCCTCTTTAACAACAGAGTTGTGAGAGACATGCCAAGCATAGAGGCAATGAGCCAAGCCTAGGGCAGCTCCTTCTCTATTCTACTCTTTCAAGTCAGCCATTCTTCCAAAAGGCTCTTGTGTTATAGCTGAGGGAGAAGCAGCAGGAAACTTCACTTTTTTTTTTTCTACTAAATGAATTAACCACTGCCAACTATAAAGTAATAATTAGTTAATAAATAACTGGCAGAACTTCTAAGTGTGAAATCATTCAAACCAAAGTATATCAAACTGTCACACTAATTTAAAATCATAAGCAATTCTAAGTTTACATGTTACGTACTGAATATATTTTTGTATCTGATGTTCTATAGGCTTTCCTCCCTAGAACAAGATTTGACTTGAGATATTGCTTTCAGTGGAAAAACAGGATGGTATGAACTACAATATGCTGAATGAAGTTAAATCCAGTTGGTGGCCCATCATGAGTGATGTTCCCCAGGGCTCAGTATTGGGGCCAGTTCTGTTTAATCTCTTTGTCAATGATCTGGATGAGGGAATCAAGTGCACCCTCAATAAGTTTGCAGATGACACCAAGTAGGGTGCAAGTGTTGATCTGCTCAATGACAGAAAGGCTCTAGTTAACTATTAAGAAAATATTTTAGTAGAATATAATGTCATTGTATGCAAACCTTCTTTCCAGAGAAAGGTTTGGCAAGACAGACTCATTCAGTCTGACATAATTCATCCATGGTTCTGACAAATTAACGTAAAGAAATCAATACCAGGAAAGGAAAAACTATACATAAGTTCAGGTTTTAATCAGTAAATAATACAAAAAAGATAACATCAAAAGTGTGAAAGTATTTTATTCATTTTATTTCCTCATTTTCAAAGGAAAGAGGGTGTGGGTTTTTGAAAAGTCAATGTTTGGGGTGTTTTAAAATACCTTTGTTTAAAAATTGATCTAAACTGATGAGTGAAAGGTTAAACTATATATTATTTTCTTTTTTCCAGGCTGTAGAAATATTTATTGGGTGATTCATTCATTTTGATGTTTTTCTTTTAGTTTGCCTGAAACTGACACTTCTTTCTCTGTTGCATGTTTTAATCTCAGATACCATTTCAAAGTAAACTCTGATCAGTCCTTCATTGCAATACTCAAGTTTCATCTTGATATAGGAAGTAAATTTTTTACAGTGAGAACAACCATTCACTGGAACAACCTCCCCAGGAACTTGGTAGAGTCCCCATTACTGGAAGTTTTCAAGATCTGATTGGATTGCTAGATAACCTTATCCAAGCTCCCTTTCATATGAAAGGTTGTACCAGATAAACTTCAGGCATCCCTTCCAGCCTGGGTTGCTGTATGGTTCTATGATTCTGTAATTCCAAGTTCAGAGGTGCTGTTCCTGGACTGGAGGATAGGATCTGACTCAGGCTCAACCACATTTTATAAGTCTGCTCTGTTGGACTTGATACCATATCTTCTTGTTGTTAATTATTCCAAATCATCTCTTAATAAAGCCTCCATTCCCAGAACGGTCTTCATCATGATGGCCAACATATTGAGTATGCGCGTTGGTTAGCTGGGACTATGCAGTTCTCTTCATATTCTGAATTAAAATTAGCCTCAAACACTAAACTAATGAATATAAGGGTAACGACTTTTCTACAGTTTTTATTAAAGTCTTTTCTTACAAATGCCTGAGCTGAAAAATGTAATTTTGAGTCACACTAAAAGGACAAATACATAGTTCTAATAATTAGCCACAGAAATGCATGGAAAACTCTGAGGTATATAAATACAGATATATATATATATATATATATATACTAAAATCTCTCTTTGCAACTAAGAAGAATTTTTTTTTCTTTGCAATAGACATTCAATTATACAGGAATTGCAGTATATTATTTGTTTGTTTGTATTTTTTAAGACCTCTTATGAAGTACACAGTATTCACTGATCCATCACTGTACTGTGTATTTACTAAAAAAAAAAAAAAAAAAAAATCAAACAAACAAACAAAAAAACATACTTCCATAAAAATCTCCATATGTGGACCTCTATTGTAATAAATCTGTCCAGACAAATCCACTGAAATAACACTAAGCAAAGCATTGCACAATATATCTCACTGATGAAACCTATGAGGTTTTTTACCTGAATTTTATATTATAAAGCATAATATATTAAAAAGAATGTGAAAAACAACATAGTATTTTATTATGGTTTGTGTTCCTGCCTTAATCTGTATCCAGAATAAGTCAACAGAAATCACTGGAACTATTCTGGATTTATATCCCTGTAAGATAAACGGAATTCACACCAAAATAACTGATTACTGCAGGCTGTAGAAAACTGTTAAAAAGGAAATCTGCAGAAATACCATTAAATACTTCACCAAGCAAACAATCTGGATTTTCAACTAAATTCAAGCTATTTTGGATTATTTTTCAGTTTATTTAAAAACTGTAAGATTGATTTTTCTGAGTTGGATGCTTTCTTTGTACTAATGATTTGTGTCATGTAATGCATTACATGCTTCTGAGACAAACAAATAATTCAAATAATGTTACCTTCACCTAATGAAAATAATCTTAGTAAATGACATATATGAGGCACTGAGTGAAATGTATATTGCAATGTCATATAATACAGTTCTGAAGCTTTGTTTGTGGCAAGTGTCATTTTTCCTACAATGCAGTCAAATTGTTTTTCTTTAGTAGATTTGTATCAAGTACTGTAAGCCGTTTGGGGGAGCCAGTGCCAGAAGCATTTTCCACAGCCATTCCATCTTTCTGTAGTCTTGTTTGATCATTACTTCACAACCTCATCTGATATGTGATTCCATTCCACCACCATTTCATCTGCTCATCTGTTGATTGCTTTCCTGACACTTTGCCCTCCAGTAATACTTGCTCTGACTGTCATCCAATCTTTTGCTAAAAGAGAAAAAGAGTTTCAGTTTTGTTTCTCACATGTGTCTATTGAATGCTTGCTGCACACCAGCTGTCGAAGTATCTACCCACTAGCAGTTCCAAATATTGGCTGTTACTGAGAAATATTAAAATATATAAACATGATTACATGGGCATAACCTGTTTATCAGACATGTGAACTGTGGACCAAATAATATCTACATTTTTGACAGACATTTTTTTATATGTTTCCTCTATTGAGTGGTTTTGCAGCCAAGTCACAAATAAAGAAAGAAAGAAATTATAAGGTTGTATTTTTAAAATTATATATCTATATGTATATTTTGTATTAAGCAAATATGATAAGCAAGCTCTGGTGTGTATTTATTTAAATTTGAAATTAATTTATTTTAAAGTGTTTGCATCACTTTTTCTTTCTAAAAGTGTCAATGCTAATAGACACTTTTTACAAAAGTTCAGGGAAATCGGTTTCAGAGTAGTATATAGAATCTTAAAAAAATGAAAATTTTCAAATGACAGCATTTATGGTTTGTGTACTTACATACTCACACAGCTAGGGAATAAAAACTCTGTGAATGACTAATCTGCCCATTCAAAACTAACAAACTCCTATAAACCCAGCAAATTTCACCTGTGCAAATCTGAAGACAACATTAGAGACTACATTTCATCACAAGCTAAGTTGAGGAGGTGTGGTGTAGACAATAGAGTAGTGAGGTGGGTTGCAAACTGGCTTAAGGAGAGAAGCCAGAGAGTGGTAGTCAATGGTGCGGAGTCTAGTTGGAGGCCAGTATCTAGTGGAGTGCCTCAGGGGTCAGTACTGGGGCCAATATTATTCAATATATTCATTAACGATTTAGACGAGGGAATAGAGTGTACTCTCAGCAAGTTTGCTGATGACACTAAGCTGGGAGGTGTGGCTGACACATCAGAAGGCTGTGCTGCCATCCAGCGGGACCTGGACAGGCTGGAGAGTTGGGCGGGGAATAACCTAAGGAAATTTAACGAGGGAAAGTGTAGAGTCCTGCATCTGGGCAGGAACAACCCCAGGTTCCAGTATAGGTTGGGAAATTACATATTAGAGAGCAGTGTAGGGGAAAGGGACCTGGGGGTCCTGGTGGACAACAGGATGACCATGAGCCAGTACTGTGCCCTTGTGGCCAGGAAGGCCAATGGCATCCTGAGGTGTATTAGAAGGGGGGTGGCTAGTAGATCGAGAGAGGTCCTCCTTCCCCTCTACTCCGCCCTGATGAGACCACATCTGGAATATTGTGTCCAGTTCTGGGCCCCTCAGTTCAAGAAGGACAGGGAACTGCTGGAGAGGGTCCAGCGTAGGGCAACCAAGATGATTAAGGGAGTGAAGCACCTCCCTTATGAAGAAAGGCTGAGGGAGCTGGGTCTCTTTAGTTTGGAGAAGAGGAGACTAAGGGGGGACCTCATTAATGTTTATAAATATATAAAGGGTGAGTGCCATGAGGATGGAGCCAGGCTCTTCTCGGTGGCAAACAATGATAGGACAAGGGGTAATGGGATCAAGCTGGAACACAAGAGGTTCCACTTAAATTTGAGAAAAAACTTCTTCTCAGTAAGGGTAACAGAGCACTGGAACAGGCTGCTCAGGGAGGTTGTGGAGTCTCCTTCTCTGGAGACATTCAAAACCCACCTGGACATGTTCCTGTGCGATCTCACCTAGGTGTTCCTGCTCCAGCAGGGGGATTGGACTAGATGACCTTTTGAGGTCCCTTCCAATCCCAAACATACTGTGATACTGTGATATAATAAACAACAGAATATTTTAAATTGCACTGCATGTATTTTTGCTTCAGGACTAGTTAAAACCCTTTATCTAAGACTAGACAACATTTATTACAGAAAACAGCAAGTCAGACAGTCTCTTCTCAGAAATCTATGAACCAAAATAACCAAATAAACAAGAATTAGCATGGAGGCAGCTGAGGTGAAACTTACATCTTCCAAATGTTGAATAAATGTGCTTGGAGACATTTTGAAACCCTGATAAGGAAATTAAGTGTGTCTTGTGATTTAACCCCAGCTAGCAACTAGGACCATGCAGCTGCTCAATCTCCCTCCCCCACAGTGGGGTGGAGTAGAGGCTTGGAAAGGAAAAAAAGGCCCTCATGGGTTGAGATAAGAACAGTTTAATAGAACAGCAAAGAAAAAGCTAATATTAGTAATAGAATATGCAAAGCAAGTGATACAAAATGCAATTACTTACCACCCTCGTCACTGATAACCCATTGTTGTGGTTTAACCTGAGCTAGCAATAAAATCATGATAGCTACTCGCTCACCCACTCCCCCCCTGACCCTTCCCCAACACGGGAGAGAATCAAAAAGGAAGGAAGAAACTTGGATTGAGAGAAACACAGTTTAATAAAATAACAAAATTCAAATACACTACTAGTATATAATATATAAAAAATATATATAAATAAAAGGTACTCAAGGCAATTTCTCATGAACTCTGTTCACAACTGAGCAGCCACACACCTGTAAACAGGGCACTCAGAATGTCCTTGGCTCTCAGATCAGAGCAAGTAAAAACGTTAACTCTGTGCTGGGGTGTTATCTGCTTCTTCTCAAACTAAGTCCAAAAAATGAACATGCTAACTATGAAAAATAAAGGTTTCTAACTGCATAAAGAAAATTAACCCATTTTCAGTCAAATCAGCACACCCATTCACTCCTAAACAGCAGTATTTTCTCCATGGCCAACTCCAGTTTGTATAGTGAACATAATGTCCAGTTTATATACTGAGCATGACATCGTATGGTAAGGGATATCCCTTTGGTCATCTTGGGTCAGCTGTCCTGGCTTTGCTCCCTCCCAGCTTCTTGTGCATCTGGTAGAGCATGAGAAGCCAAAAAGGTCCTTGACTACCTGGCAACAACAAAAACATTGGTGTACTATCAACATTCTTCTCATACGAAATCTGAAACAGTTACCAGAAAGAAAATTAACTCTATCCCAGCCAAAACCAGGACAGTGTAATAGGTAAAATTTTGTTACAGAGTACTTATTAGCTCTGGTAACAAGATTGCAGCAGGTTATTTATTTTTCTATCTGTGGTAAAGAGAAAACCCATTAATCACATCTCAAGTCTTGCTCAGCAACAAATTATATTTAGTAAATTACATAAAATAATATACTAAAGAAATGCAAAATACATACATTAGTTGCTTAATGTTCTATTCTATTCCCACTAAGTAGGAAAAGATTATCTTTTAATTATAGTGGTGTTCTAGCGGCAATTTAAGCCAGTTATGCCACCCAGCCTAATGACCAAACTACAGACTGAAAACACTCAGAAGATCCTAGGGCTGGAAGATTCCTCCAAAAGTGTGAAAAAAATCTGGGCCACATACACCATAGGTTCCTCACCAGTCTGAACCACTGGCTGTGGCAGGATAGATATGAGCATTGTGCAGGCAGTGAGGGATATTTTTTGGCACTCCCTTTACCATCCAGGCACATCCTGCTGTGCTGGGATCACTGTCAAAATGTGCAGCTGGATGAATTTCCCTTCTTTATTGACACATGTGGAGATACACTATCTCTTGGCTTGGATTTTTTGCTGCAATGCTCAGCAAGTACTTGAAAGGAAAGATCCATCCTACCTGTCCAGCACAGCTCAAGCCAGTTATGAAAACAGAAGGAATAGAATAGTTACACCATAGATTTTAATTTCAATGGGAAAAACAAACAAACAAACAAACAAACCAGATTGCCTTTCTCCTTTATAAACATGAAATGGTGACATTGTCAGCTTTCGCAAGCTGCCCATGTTTACTTTTCTGTACAGTTTCAGATAAAAATTGACATTTCAGTGTGCAATGCAATTAGAAGAACAAGCAGAAAAGTGAACTGTGAGCATCTTTCTGAAACAATAAGGCCACAAATGGTAGATGGAGCTTAATAAATCACGATACTTTCAAGAAAATGCATATTGTGAGGACAATTAAGATAATTAAGATGTTGCAAAAATTAATGCAACAATTGATTCTTCCAGCATTCTGGAACATTTCAGTGATAATCTGCTTCCTGTGCAAACAAAAAACTTTAACATTTTTTTTTATTCGTTCCTTCTCAGAACAATGGAAGTTATTATTTCAAAATATTTTTTTTTTTTAATCACTCCTAACTTTATGTGAAGAATCTCAATACTAGTAAATTAAACACTGTCTGAATCAAATCTTTTCATGCATTGTGTCATCACAGACATTTTATTATTTTGAAATACGTTGTTTCAGAAAAATCCATGGGTAAGTTGACTGCCTATGATAATTAGAACTATTAAGAGGTTTCCTACAAGATTTTTATGGAAAGCATTGTTTCTACTAAGCCTATTTCTGCCAAGAAGTTGTTTAGTACAATTTCTGTACTTTATGCATTTATCAAAAATTAACATTTTTATTTCGGGTCACAGTGTTCTTTAGGAACACTAATTAGCATTTATTTCCTTTTGCAGTTCTGTTAATGTCCCCATGATTCACTCTCCCCAATGGAATTCCTATGGCATGCTTCAGAAATTTTGTTCAAACGAAGATTTATAGCAGATAAGGAGAACAGGGATATAAGACACCTTAAATGGTATTCCTCAAAGCAGCCAAGCTGAGGTTAACCTGAATGGAACGCCTTTCTTATGGCCCCCTCTTCTCTCAAAAAAATGAGGAAATAATGAGAAAAAAAAAACCCACATTGTGAATGTGGATTAAATTAGAAATATTTTAATGTCATTTCAATCCTGCGAACAGTTTATATTTCTAAGAGAAAATATAAAAAAAAGTCAAGCTTATCGACTGCTACTTTTTCATGAAAATGAATTTCAGAAACCAAAATAGAAGGGACCGTTACAAATGAAAGTAGACTTTAAAGTTTGTATTCCACTCAAGGGAAGAAATGAAATATAAAAATATCCTGGAAAGACTACTGAAAAGACGACTCAAGATAAAAGATCAAATATGTTCCACCAAGACCAAGGAAATATCTTTTTGTCCTGTATTAAATTTTACTTAACCTGTGGAAAGATGAAGAAAAGTGATTAGAAGGTAGTGTGTGGCCTGAAGCACATTTGAGAACTATGTCTAAAAAATTGAATAAATGTCTTCCTACATCTTACTTTATTTCTGAAGTGGTCAATAACCATCTACATATTATTGCTAGTGTCTTATAGTTATCTCTAATGTATCATTAGTTTCATGAGAAATTGTCTCTAGAGAATAAATTTTACACAATTGCAATACATGTTAGCAATCAATTTGGTTTATATACTTCAGGTTTAATTCTCTCTGTAGCACAACTGTTTTACTTCACACTCACAGTGACATAAGACATTTCATACTGGACTCCTTCCTGGACACCACAGCTGGCAGTAAGTATTTAGAATTTAAAATAACATTACCTTGCGTGCCAACATTTTTTCAAAACTCTCTGATTCAAATATGGAGATCTATTTAAAAAAAAAGTAAATCTCACAGAGAAGAAAAAAAATCCAAGCACAGGCTTCTGAAGGCAGTGCAACAGTTTGTGTTCCTTAGTTAAAATGTTCTCTTTGCTTGCTTGGCAATAATGAGCACAATCATTTTTAAAGTGCCATATTATATTCTTTATGATAAAACCTGCTGTATTTCCCCTCCAAGCAGTTACATGCTGGAGACAGAATGATAATGAAGTACCTTTATAAATTATTTTTGAACTTACAGTAAGTGTGAAAAGAAATATGAACATCGCCCTCAAATAATCCTCTCTGTGAAATCATGGGAAGTTTTATTATAGCTAACCTGTTTCATTCCATGAAAGAACATTATCCGGTACTCTTCCCACGCAAAAACTGTGTCATCACCATGTTACATGCCACCACGAAGCAAACCCTCTTCACCAGGACCTTGCACTTTCTCCTACTCTCTCACTGTAGTTTTAGCAGTAGATTAATTTACAGTCCCCCAGCTGTCTTGCAGTTGTGATTCATGCAACAAATTCAGCTGAGGGAGATAACCAGAATGACGGGAAGGTATCTCCAGGGAGGGATTAGCTGCCTGAATCTACAACTGAAATAAGAAATTCAAGACACTTTGTACTGTGGTGGCTGGTTTATTTGGCTCCATGGACAATGGCATCTTTTGCAGGAGCACAAGTGACACTCTTAAAGAAACTTCAACTACAAAGTCCACAGTGTACCCTTTAGAGCAAACAATTATTTTTCATGATGTATGCTTTTGACCTTTTCTTGTTCACTACTTTTGAACCTTGTAATTGAATGATTGTCTTAAACTCTAGTCAAAATGTATGCTTTTCTTCTCTGCTAGTCTGCATTGTAGAAATCTAATAAAATGCACATCTTATAAACCATACTCTCCTGTTATTTGTTATAATGTTTAGAGTTGAAAAAAAGAAAATACATTGACATAAAAAAATAACAAAAAGAGAGCAAAGGCTACCTAAAGATAATTTATTTATTTATATTGTTTGAATTATTTATATGTAGTTTTATAACCTAATGTGGTACATCCTATAAAAAAATATATATATATATATTATGTTGCAAATTCAGAGTATATCTATAAAATATCTGTCCAAAGTTGTACTAATTCAGTCTTTACATTTATCAACCAACCTATAGCAAAAGATATAATTATTGTCTTACCAAATATACAGTTACTATATTACTAATACATACACCTCAGCCTGTTTCTACAATACAGGGTTTTTTATGCTTTCTCAATGAGCAGATTTGCTCAAAAGTTATAGTGATATCAGCGGTACAAGGAAAATTGCATACAGATAAAGGTAAGAATACCTGTTGTAGGGAAATAGGAAATTAGGATTTTAGGCCTATATCAATGTTATAAGCTGTGCTGCTAAGGCTGAAAGTCTCAGCTTGTCCCCTGTATAGCCCTTACCCAGAACCACGAGCGTGGTTACCTTATGCTTGCTTTGTACCCTTAGTTAAGACATTGATAAATGCTATTCTTAGGGTTGCTGATTTCCATACTAGACTGATGAACTATGGATAACAAATGAGACAGGTAGAACTTCAAAAGAAGCTAGCCCTGCGACCCGATGACCTTTCGTTCGGTACTTGCCAAGAATGAAGAAGTGGAACCCGCAGACCACTGGGACGGAAGGAACCTGAGGATATCGACAGTGATAGACAGTGATAAATTTTGCTTAGTTGCATAGTACCTGTTAGAACCCTATATAATGACTAGTTATACTGCTGTATGATTGTCACTCTCTTAGAAGGTGACCCAACGCTGCTGTTCCTGCGAATCTTCTACAATAAATACTGCTCAGAGTAACTCACAAGAGTTCGAGTCTCTATCCGGCGCCTACCTACTACCTTTTTTCAATACCATTGTTACCAGTTTACTTCCTCCTTCACCATGTCTCCACCCATGCTCACATGAAACACCCAAACATGTAATTTGCCCGCAAAAGGAAAACAATTATACAGAAAACAATTATACAGAAAGATTATATGCCATGTGGGGGATGCAGAATATGCTCTTCATGGCTAGGATCAATAGGGCTGAGGTCAATAGGAATAAGTACGACAGTCCTCACTACAGTCCTTCATACCACCAACTGTATGTTTCAAGCACAGATACCTTCCTGCAGACTTTCACAGCTGAAATAGCTCATGTATGACAAGTTTTGATAATACACATTAACTTTGCATATTACAAATATGGGCATTATCTTTTTATTCTGAACTTTAAGTTTATTTACTTGCAGATCACTGGTTTTGCCTGTCAAACTGCAGAGATGGGCTTAAGCTAGCCTGGTTTGGTCTTTCACACGTGAATGTTTCAGCCTCATTTTAAAGTACTCTTGTTGAACAATGTACATTCTCTGAACCTTCATTAAGTTTTCCATAGTCTTTTAAAAGAATGGACATGGAATAGGTCTAATCCTTGCAATACATGGTTTTAAGATATCCTCCTAAACATTCAATATGAACTCTTCTGTTTGACATAGTTTAAAAATTTATTATATAATAAATAATTGAGAACCATATGTGAAACAGGAATATCAGCAATAAGCAGATTCCATTTTGAATCTGTAGAGAATCTAGTAATGAAAACAAGTTCTCTTGTAACCACTCAAGATACCATAGATATTTACTAACCATCACACTAGCTAGTATGAATAAAATTAACTCTACCCCATTCAAAACCAGCACAAAGGCTAAGAAAAATGTATTGCTACTTAGCAGACTTTATAACAAAGGAACAAAAAACATTTTTGATAGCTTCTTTGTCTTTATCACTATGTCTGTGCCCAGGTCTCACAGATCTCTTGAGCATCAAAGCAGAGTCTGACATAGGGAAACATAACCCCTAGTAGAAGCAGAATGAAATAGGAACTACTTAAGCAAACTGGACATCTGCAGTTCCGTAGCACCAGATGCATTGTACCCACGATGTTTAGAAGTGCTGAGTGATATCGCTGTGAGGCCTTCATAGAACTAGAGAATGTCCTGAGTTGTAAAGGACCCACAATGATCATCAAGTCCAAATTCTGTCCCTGCATAGGACAATACCAAAATCCACACCATGTGTCTCAGGGCATTGCCCAATGAATTCTCAAATATTGCCAAGCTTAGGGCCATGACTACCTACCTGGGGAGCCTGTTTCAGTGCTTCACCACCCCCTGGGTGAAGAACCTTTTCCTAATGTCCAATCTAAACCTCCCCGGCACATCTTCCTGCCATTCCCTCAGGTTCTATCATTGATCTTCAGAGAGAAGAGCTCAGCACCTGCACCTCTTCCTCCCCTTGTGAAGAAGATGTAGACGACGATGAGGTCTCCCCTCAGTCTCCTCCAGGCTGAACAAACCCAGTGACTTTAGCTGCTCCTAATATGGCTTTCCCTCCAAACCCTTCACCAACTTTGTGTTCCTCCTTTGGACCTTTTTATACTGTGGCACCCAGTACTGCACACAGTGTTCCAGGTGAGGCTGCACCAGTGCAGAGTAGAGCAAGACAATCAGCTCCCTCACCTCACTGGCAGAGCTGTGCTTGATGCACCCAGGACACTAACTGACTAACTTCATGGATCAGAGGAGAGCAGTGACCATTCTTTTACTTTAGCAAGGTCTTTGATACAGGCAGTGCTTGGTCACGTACATAGATAACACTTCAAATAAGCTTGGTTGGGAAGACTGCAAATCTAGAGAGATCTGGATTTCTACATTGTCTCTGTAAAGAGAAGAAATACAAGAAGAAATATTACATGGTTTCAGTGTTAATTAGGAAAAATCAACAAATCTGATTTAGAGTAATAAACACATAATTAGTTCCTCAGGTGATTCAACAGCAAATTTCCCTTAAAAATGTGTGAAACAACAAATTTGTTAAAACCAGTTAGACTACACAGTAATTTATGATAAAGCTTTTCCCCCCAAAGAAATTTAAGGTCCCCAGTTTGAGATCCTCTCCATCCCACCCCCAAATCCTGCAATTTTTTTCTCCAGATATGAATATTGCTTTCTCCATACCAATACATATATATTTTTTCCCTTTTCTTTAAAAATGTGATGTGCTAAAGTTATAAGCTGATACTTCTATGTCTGACATCTACAGTTACTGGTCACAGTCCACTTTACACCAGTGTAACTTTAAAAATATTTTCATTGTTGTTGTTTACAGTTTGAAAAGGAAAACATAATCTGATTTGCAGGGTCTGAGAAAATGATTTATGCAGTATTTTCTGACTACTGTAATCAAAATTGAAGAAGTTGTACTCTGTGAACAATGATCTAAGATCCCATTTATAAGCCCAAATAACATGTAATAGAATATTGGACAACTGATCAAGAAACTGAGACACTGGTAACTAAATTATATAAAATGTGAAAGATTCATGATTGAACTGCTGAGGTTAGATTTCCTGAGTACTGTAAATATCAGAGAATTCAGCCTATTTTGATGTAAGTTCATAAATTCAGCTTAAAAATATGGAGACATTTGGAAAAGATAAATAAAAACACCATTAATAAAGCATTTGTCTCATAAGAAGTGTGGTTTTCTCATTTCCTATTTTAACCAAGAATGCACTCCAAGACACAAAGAAATATAGTACACAATTGAAACCAAATACATGTTAATATAAGCCATTTTCCATTTGCACCAGGAAATTAAAAATCTTTTTCTCAAAGTTGCAAGCACTGAACATCAGCTTTGTTTTCTGGTACAACATGCGGAAATCAGAAGCCAGATCATACCTGCTACCCATTTCTTACAACAAGTAATGATTCAAAGCAATTCTGACTAGCAAACCTGACTAGCCTCTAATTAATTTATAGACATTGGTAATAGCTATCATTTTCTGTTGACTGAAATATTAAAAAAAGGTTTTTCATGTAGTAGTAAAATAAGGAATACTGCACTATTTCAGGATGTAACAAAGTCACTTCAGGTTTAGGGAAAAGGTCTAGAACATGAGGGAGTCTACAGTTGTATTTGACGAAACTGAGCAATGGTGCCTGAGTACCATTGCCATTAGGATACTGGTTCTTAATTTTTCCTGCCTTTTCTGCTTGTTCCTCTGGAAGTTCACTCTGTGAAGCAAGTGCTGTGGTTTCCTGTGTGCTGGAATAGGGAGGCTCATCACTGAAGCAGAATCTTGACATGCTCCTGTAACACAAGGAATAATTAAAGATCACTGACATTTTCAAGTATGGCTCAAAAATATGAAAATTTTGCTGAAAGTTTGTCATGGGTCTGAGTGGGCTTTAGGGGCTGGTGTTAGAATTCAATGGGTCATCACAATTACTTGTTTACAAATGTAGCTTGACTTCTGTCTTGCAGAAAACTGTGAGAATGGATATTCCCTTTTTCCACCTGCATCTGGCCATGGGGACTCACTTTGTAATAGAAAAATGTGAATTACTTCAGTCTCTAACACTTCTAGTTAATTCCTTATTTAATACACTAGCCACAATTTCTCAAATCCCAAAACATAAGAAAAATATTAAATGGGAAACAAAAGAGAATTGTCCCTTTAAATGTTAGTTTGCTTTTTGTGTTAAGTGTACCTTAAGGTAAATTTCTTCTTCTTTGTGTTTGATCTATTTTGACAGCAACAACTTTCAGCAATGAATGTGCAGACTGAGGCTTTGAGCAGCACAGGGCCATATAGTACAATCTTTTTTTTTAAGCAGAACTCTGCACTGAGCTAAGTAAGCTGCTCTGTGTAAAACCTTGACATACCTCACATACAGTATGATTTGAATACATTTTCCAGCATGTTATGAATACATTTTCCAGCATGTTATGAGTGGTTCTCAGCACAAATCAATAAGGACACCTCAAGAACAACTAACAAAATAATTTGGATTTTCATATTTTATATTAGTGTTATGTTTTATGGCACTGGACTCTATGTTGTCTCATTTTTTAACAAGAAAATTAACATTAGAAAACTGTCAGTTTTTTAAGTTTGTTTTCTCTGGATTAAGGGTATGTTGGTTGATCTTTTTCAGATATTTCATCAGTGGAAATGTTAAAAGTTATACTGCTGTAATGTATCACAGTGTTTTGAGTTTTTTGTTTGTTTTACCTTTTCCTTTTATTCTAGGTATCTAAAACTATTTTTAATTTGGCAGTTCTCCATCAACACAGATTTCTTATGCCATGCTGTTATTCTAAAAGACAAATAAACTGCAAGCCCAAGGTTAAATGAAAACTATTTCTAATGAGCTATCATATTTATTTAATAAAGTCATAGTTATAATCCTATCTAGCATGATATTAATATTTTATTATGTCTAACAGAACATCAAAACTTCTGCATTATCAGTGAAAACTTCTTTATGTAGTTCATGTATAAAAATGTTTTCATTTTAAAATTACTTAAGTATGGTGCTTGAATTGACTAAGGTTACACCATCAGTAATAAAACCGCAACATGCTTTTAATGAAAAAATTTTAATATCTTTACAAAAATTAATTGGATATTGCAGTTTGTTTACTGCAGTTACTGCTGGCATATGTTTACTTGTTCAGAAACCACACAAATACTGGCATATTACTTTTGCTAGTTTATTCGGAAAACATTTAGTAATTTCTGATGGCATTTCTCTGAGAGTAATAGACCCTGCAGCTGTTTCCTCTTAAGTCAAACACCAAATATTTACACTCTTTGACTCTCTCAAACTGATATTATGACATACTAATTTACAAAATCAATTTTGAGTTTCAGACAGAATAAAAAAAAAAAAAGCAAAACTTGCTCAGTCAAGGCTATCTTCAAGCATTTGATAGGGGCACTCATGTGATCATTGATTACAAAGCAAGATTCAGAAGATATTTCAGATTGACTGCTCTTCCAGAGCTGTCAAATCCTTCCTGTGTTATATACCTAACAAAAGACTTAAGCTTCCTTCAGCTGTGACAAAAGATGATGCTGAAAGTCATGTGAAAATATGAGCATGGTTTCTATAGCACAGGGTGTTTCAAAAAGATAGACCTAATTTCAAAGCGGTGCTTTTTATTATGGCAACATGTTACAATTGCACAAAAATTTATGAATAGTTTATTGAATTACCTTTAGTAACAATTTGAAACTCTATGCACTGCCCTTTCAAGTGGTAAGATGTTCATTCATGGACAGTTCATGGTTGCAGAGATACAGTGATTTCAAATTGGGTCCATCTTTTTGAAACACCCTGTATATTTGACATCCATTAAAACATAATGCATAGACATGCTAAAATTTTAGCTCTCTTCTGTAACAAAAAATAAACATTAAGCTAATGAATTATTTCACCAAGATATGCATATCATTGTGGAAAAATTCCAGATTACTAATTAGAGGAGACAGAGCTTTACTTTTACTTTGAATTTGATTGTAACAATACATTATTCTGCTTTTTCAACATAATTCTTACACATGCAAAGTTAACCAGTACAGTTGTATTTCTCACTGATTAACACACTAAGATGATCATGCTCATCAGGTACAGTGTGTAACAGGTCATTTTCCTCTGTGCAGCTTGATAGGAGCAACATTGTAATCAGCTGCGTAAACATATAATTACACTCTATTATCTGCAGTTGTGTTGTAGGAACCTTCTTACATCTCTCTGTCAACATAATTAAATATCAGTTTTAAACTATTACTACTAAAAAAAAAAAAAAAAAGTACTCTTTTAAACACAACCTGAGCTCTGCTCTAAATATAACCCTCTTTATTTGACCAGAAAAGAAAACCAAATGTTTTTAAAGGTGCCTGTATTGTAGCTTTTCTTTTAATTAAAGACTTATGTTTAGATAAAGTAAATAACCATGTCAAACTATATTCTGAATGTTGAAGTTGAGACGGACATACACCAAGTTCTTCCAGGATGAAAGTAGTAGATGCCATTTATTGCTACCAGTGCATTTTTATACAGTTCTACCAATTCATGTGTCTCTTCACTATTGGTTAAAAGTTACAGCAGTAACATCTCATTGGCTAATTTTGCTATCATCCATGTTACTCTTCTACTCCTTTCTCTCTCACGGGTACATCCCTTCTCTCTCATGGATACAACTTAATAACTCCGGATAGTCCTTTACTCCCATCCTTCTCAAGGGTAAACCTTGATATCTTCAAGGCTGATCTCTATTCTCATACTCTCTGTCAAGGATTCCACAGACCTGCTGTAGTTTCCCACATCTGAATCTGGCAATGGATGTTAAGAAAATATAAGGGCCTTTCACTAATTAGAGGTTAAATATAGTGATGGTATCCCTGAGATATCAAATAAAAACTACAAGACATAATAATAAGTAGAGGAAGAAAAATGTTTTCACAAATCCTTTATCCTAAAAATAATTTAGCTCAATTAACTTTTAACTCACCTCAAATATTTTCCTCTGGTAGGAAAACAAACTTTGAGGATTTTAGATGAAGCCTATTGGAATAAAGATATGTAGTATTTCGAAGGCAACAGCACCAATATTGAAAATAAAGTTACAAACTGCAGATGTAACAATCTGACTCTATTAAAAATTATTCTGGACAATGACTGAACGTGAGATTTAGACTTTTCAAATTATTAACTGTTTAAATACAGGCACTGACACCTCATTCTTTGGTAGAATCTCTAAGAATAATGACTGCTATAAAAATTGTACAAAAATGCCAGGTCGCTTCCTTCTCATTACAGCAAAAAAGCCTCATTATCAGTGATGCACCAAAAGACACACTTTTCCAATCATATCCAACTCCTGTGCCTGAAAAACATTTAGGAGTACTTTTGTGATTACAGATTCCTCTCTACTAGCAGCACTCATCTGCATGTGTCTGCCCAATGTGCAACCACTGAAGCATGCAGTAGAAAAGATTCACGTAAATCTCGTACATAGAATGGCAAGTAAAGAAGACTAGTGCTCTAGCAGATATTCATTTGAACCATAGCCATATCCTAAGGAAATTTCTTTTAGATTATAAATATTCATATCTTCCTATTTCTTTGTCACTTTTTCTGCAACAGAAAAGACAGTACCTTTTTCCAAAGAGGTAGTCTGCTGCAATATAAACAATTCTCAAGTGAGAGTCATATTCTGCTCCCTGGACATATGAGCTATGTTTTTATCTATCTATCTATCTCTCTCTCTCTTCAAACTTAATTTTGAACTGTCATAAATGGCCTCTAATACAAATGACACAAAAGGCCATGGTATAGTTATTTATGTCTCCATTAGTGATTACATAGGTTTAAAAATTTTTCTGATGACGTATTTGGTTCATTAAATACACTTTTTTTTTTGGTATAAATGGACTGTCATCTGTTCTCACTTTTCTCCTGTGATATGCATAGTTGCGTGGCAACAGAGATGTTACTCCCCTTTGCTAACTATGCTTGGCATTCTATTTAAAAATTATCTCAGGCCAAAAATTGACTGAAACACTAGCCTGCTGTCACAGACATTAGATATTGTTGTGAAATAATACTATCTTCTTCCTATTGTATTTTCTTATTGCCTTTACTACTGTGCTACTAAGCACACAGTGACAGCACCTAACACAGCAACTCTAGAAACTTCTCAGTTTTAAGACACTCTTCCTTCTAGGAACAGCCAGACTACTGATCTAAACCCCAGACTTATTAAAAAAAAAAAAAGTTAATTCTGTCTACTTTTGCAGAAACAGGGGATTAACAGACCCTAGCTTCAGTGCCACAGAAAATATTTTCCTATGCATCTGAAAGCACAGAGCAGTGTAACTAGTTAACAGATCATGTTCTGTTATACTCTATAGCACACAGTCAGAAGAAATTTATGTTCTTTGAACCAGAAACTATTCCCTGTACTCTGATAGGTATCCAACAACATCTTAGCACATCTTAGTCAAGAGTAGTAACATGACTTACTCCCTTCTGCAGACTATGAAAGTTTCCTTGCTCACAGTACTTTTCTGCAGCAAGGAAGATCTCTGTAGATAGTGTCATGGTGCAGAATGGGTGAATAATTAACCAAAACATTGGAAAGAAGGGAATGAAGAAAATTATTTATTTTCTCAGTGGAGGGAGATGCCAGTAACATCTGACAGAGCTCTCTGAGGGAACCTGTGTAATTCAACGTGTTCTCAAAATGGGTGAATAATACAGTGTCAAGATTCGCTAGTGATGTTAAGCTACTAAAGGCAAATGAGGACCAAGAGAAGAACTACTGAAGTACTTTCTAATACTGGCTGATGAAATTAACTGCAATAAATGTAAAATGCTATACATTGGATGGGGGAAATAGATGCTAAAGTTACATGTTAAATTATAGGCTCCCAACTAACTGCTCAGATGAAAACTTCAGACTATAATAGACAGACAAAAAATCTTGGCTCACTACTCAGCAACTGTCAAAAATAATCAATTTAAAGCTAGAAACTATTGAGAAAGAAGAAGGAAACAAAGGGATTTATGCCACACTATGCGTCCATGGTTCAGTAGCATCCTGATTACAGTGTGAAGTTATGGGTACTGATCCCCTCCATCTAAAAAAGGATTCGGAGGAATGTCTAAAGATGTGCAGAGAAAGGATGACAAGAGTGACTTGAAATGGCTTGTGTGCACTGAACAGTGGAAATGGAGGAAGAGATGACTAAGGATGATAAGAGAGAGGCTTTAATGGTCATGAAGAACAGTGAAAAAAGTAGAAATACATTTTTAACTGTCTCTTCCAAAACACAAATTAGGTGATGTCAGATGAAACCAGAGGATGGTGGTTACAGACAAAAGGGGTTTTTCTCTTCAGATGATACATAAGAAATCTGGAAAACTGCAACAGGGGACTGAGGACAATAAATACTTGAAAGGATTACAAGATTAATTTGATTTTTCGTCCAAGGTTTTGTCCATGGAGGGCTACTAAACACAAGCAAAGATACTCTGGCATATATCATACATGCTTACTCTGTCCCTATATTCTTGCCTAGATATGTACTTTTGGCACACTTGCTGGGCAAAACAGACACAACTTGAAGAAAAGTAATTTAATTTATTAACAGTTAAATATAGGGCTGGATGGTGAGAAGCAAAGGCAAAGCTAAAACACCTTCTCTCCTTCCCAGACTCAACCTCACCCCTTCACTCTCAGCTCCTCTACTTTCAACCCCATCCTGAGGAGCCCATGGAGGGCTACATTTAGCCCATAACAGCTCCTCTCTACTGCTTCTTCATCCTCACACTCTCCCTGCTCCAGCCTGGATCCCTCTCACAGCCTGCAGTTTTTTTATGAACCACTCCAGCATGGGTCCTCTCCATGGGCTACAGTCCTTCAGAAAAAGTCTGGTCCAGCATGGGTCCCCCACAGGGCCATAGTTCTTTCAAATCTTTCAAATGTTTCAAATCTATCTTTCAAACATAAACTGAATAAGACTATGCTTTCTTCTTGGACAAGTGATCACATAAATTGCAAAACCAAGGCATACTTGTCCTGGTCACATTCCCCTTTTTTGTGAAGACAACTGCTGAGGCAGCCAATGTAACTAATAAGGTTACCCAAATACATTCAGAAAGTACTTCAACCAGGCCCTAGAACAGAAGTCAGAAAAATTCTGAAAGTTTACCTTACAAAACCAAAATTTTATTTTTCCCTCAGCCATGGGTTCTGAGATGGTTACTGATTTATCTTTTTTAGAGTATCTGAAAACTTAAAGGTAACTATATGTAGAAATGGTTTGAAACTCAGTTTAAAAGACTGAATGTGCTATAAGACTCAATCATAATACTGAAATACCATTAACTGCAAATATTGCCAATTTCAGGATGGAGGGCCTAAAATTGTTATTTTTTGTTCTGGCTTTCTCAGAACAATGGAGATGAAATCAGAAACACTCTCTAATCTTTAGTTAGGAGAAGTAAAGAAATGTGTGTATGAACAGACAACCCGCTGATATTAATTATGTATCATTTAAAAAATGTTGACTCAGTTCACGGTACAAATAAAAATCTGGAAGTCCCATAGAGATTTTCGGTCACTTGCAACAGTATCCTCTAGAGTACTTTCTCACTAATACTACAGAAATAGAATGAAGACAGGCAGGACAAAAACATGTTTACTAAAAAATGTGTCTTGGCAGAGCCATGATGATTTCAGCTGGTTGTTAGGGCAACTACAGTCCCAAGCACTACAGATACTATTTCAAAGTTATAGGGTGAGAGTTGCCTTTTCTACCCCATTATCTTTGTGTCCTCACAGTTACATTCACAAGCAATGTCTTGGGCCTCCTCTTTACCTTCTTAATTCCTATGCACCACGCACGAGATGTGTGAAGAAGAGGGAAAGTTGAAACACAGCTGACACAGTATATTTTCTCCCTTGTAATCCCACAGAGGCTTCCACAGCCATATGGGACCTCATTAGTGCTATGCACAAGGTCCACACTTGATTCTGGTAAAATCAACTTGGATGTGAGGTGCATGTTTCCATGCTGCAGAACTCTTTACCCACCTTTTAAATACTCATAGACCATCAGTTGTTCATCTGGGATTTGACTGAATGCCTGCACATTTTCCCATCAGCTAGATGAGTAATCGCTTGACTGGGTCCTGACCTGAAATCTGAGGCATATCTGTTTGTTCCCTCATCTGAAGTTGATTAATTTCATTATTGATCACTGCCTCTTGTTTACCATAGCTACAATGTCACAGGTTAATTCTACTTGCTGTGGTCTTGACATCATACCTCCTGAATTACTGACTTTTGTGCATGCTACTCTTTTAATTTTGTTTATTCACAGTAATAAATCTTCAATTAATTTACAAGTAAACACAACACTGCTTAAGTGACTTGATATCACTCCAAGGGAAAAAGCCTGCAACTACGATGAATCTTCACCCCAAAGTAATGGTGCTTTCTAGTATCCTTAGTACTCCATTTCCTTCAAAAGTTACAGTCTGTTCTTTGATACTTTCAGGACTCTTGTAATAGAAAAGCCTATCTAAATTCTCCAAAATTCTCCAAAAAAAAAAAAAAAACCCAACCTGATCAATAACTTCTGTTTTGTCTGAGTGTTTTCTGAGATTCAGGAGGACCCCATGGTTAGAATCTCTCTGCTCTATATGTAAGCTATCATAAAGGTTCTTATACTCATGACCCATGTTACTGAGGCAGGCAAACGTACTTCTTGGAACTGATATCACCAAGCTAAGACAATCTTGCACTAAACAAAGTTGAATTCTGCACTTCTGTAAATAGTTATTTTTATTTCAGTTAAAATTCTTATGAAATTAAAAAAAAAAAAAGAAAAATCAACATTTGCATGAAAAAAATGATAAAATAAAAAATTCAGAGGACCATGGGAACCTCCTCCCTCATCATTAAATAATGTCATTTAGCAGTGGAACAATTGTTTATATTTGATCATCCAGTGTGGTGTTAGGCCACAAAACTAGCTAGTCCTTATTTTAAAATTGTTCCTGAAGCAATGCATATAGGTAAACAAATTGGTACAAGATACTACAGATGATATGCACAAGAATTATGTATTTATGGCCTGAACATCATTGCATTTAAATGTCATTTTAATTTGTTTAGATTAAGAAACATCAGAGATCTGTACATATAACTTAAAAGAAAATTATATAAAGACTTCCCCTGATTTACATTGTCATGTCAGCTCAAGAATTATTACAATGAGCAGATAAACATCCTCTGTTGACAGCTCCAAAATGCTTATGTACAAATGCCTGAAAGAACCATAGTAATCGAGATTTTCTTTGGACACAGTAACAAGCTGCAAACTTGCAACGGTTTACATCTGAAATACCTTACCTAACACACTGATCTGATGGACTGTCAGGAAAAGTGTCTGCTGGAAGTATATTTAAATGCACATTGAAAAGCAAATCAAGCAGAATATGGCTTTTAAAATTTTAGGAATTTAAGTGGACTCTTTTTTACTAAACATTTACATACTAGTAGCAGATTTCACATGCAATTGAAACACAAGTGTAGAGGCCATTTTAAAATAAAGATTCATCTTCTTGGCCTAAAAAAAGTCAAAGGTCAGAAAAATTAGGAGATTCATGAAAAGCATCCGGTACAATCATTTAAGAATGAAGTAAGATTCATTTGAGCCAACCACCTGCTTCTCACAGGTCTTCTCCCAGCAGTGAGACCCAAGGGCCCACAGCTGGGCTAGAGCACAGGCAGTCATACTGTGGGTACCCAAGGGTGCCTTTGGGGTCCTGATCAGGAAGGTGCAAATACAGGTTTAATATATTCACAGCCTCTTCATGCTGAGAATAGCACTTTTCTCTTTCACAACAGCTTTTCCCTCAGTTTTCCTAATTGGAAAAGCTGGATATGAAAACAATCACTTTCAAAAAGCATGGAATTTTTTGAGGATGAACTAGAAAGGATTAAAGACAATAACTCAACATATGGAGTCTTGGAAATAGTTTTTTAAGGTTTTGTATGACTGTTTAAAAATCTGATCAAACTTAAGAGTGTGACTGAGTTGAAGCTGGCGGAAAAGAGAATGATCAGTATGGGAGGAAAATGAAAAATTACACTACTGTGCAAGTGATATGAGGTAAATAATTAAAGACGCTGATTTTCCTTGAGAAATGTTCTAAAAAAAATGAAGTAATACCTTTCAACACACTACAATTTTTTTCTGGTTTAGAGGCAAAATAGAAAGTATTATTTATACGGCAATTCAACAAGCATCATTCAAGTCATTGGCACACCAGATAAAGTAGGATGACAGTTCTTCTTCAAGACACTATTTTACATGCCATATCATAAATCAACCCAGATATCTCAGGTGAATAATCTCTATAAATGTTTGTTTGACTATATTTGTGTGCTCAAATGGGAGCGTACTTTCACTAATTTTTCAAATACAGTACTCCGCATCGGAAGTAATTTTCTGAAGGTGTATTTTCTCTCCAGAAAATTCATCCACCTGGATACCTGAAAGTTAGAAACTTCGATTCTACTGTGTTAATCCAGCATTAGATTATTTCATTAGGTACTCCAAGGAAGCAGTATATAGTATTTAAAAAAGAAATATAAACCATTCTAACACTTTACGTCCTTTCATGATCCCATTTGTCCAAAACATTTAGTTATGAGATGCTTATGTCCCCTACCTGCTACAGCTCTCATTTACCTCAGTTTAAGGAGAGGCTTCAAATTCTGTGTTCCCTTTTTTAGAGCTCAGAACTTGGTACAAACTCTTATCTTCTCAAATACCTTGAAATCCATTTAACAGTGCATCTGAACCTCTCAGCAGATTTTGAAAAGCAATTTTAGCTATTGGAATCAGAAAGTTAATAGTGTGGAGGAGTGAGGAACATTGTACCTGTAAAAATACAAATCTTCTGCAGAGATTTAAACTGCTATATGTTATTATTCCCTAGACAAAATTCTAGAAGAACAGAAAAAAAAAAAAATGCATCCTAAAACTCACTGATGGCAATTTTAATAATTTAAGAAAAAGAAGGGTAACAACTGCAAGAAATAGGGTTAGTATCCATAACATCCTACTTTTGGCATCTTGTTTACACAGCTGGTGTTTGCACTTTGTTTTTGTCAAGCTCCTGAGGAAAATTCCAACCCTTCTTGTCCCTGTTTGGCCTGTCCTGAGGCCTCACCTCACTCCTGCCCATGGCCAAGAACCCCATTTCAGCTTAGCCCTGAGTATGCAGACCCTGCCTGAGCTATCTTTTGGGGCACTGAGGAGGGCAGCAGCTCCCTGGGAGTCCCAGGGTGAATGATGGCTAGACCTGGCAGCCAAGGCCTTTCCCATCTCCCCAACCAGGAGCAGGGCAGCCGCAGTCCTGGGCATCAGACACCTCTCTGGAGACAAGGACAAGCTTAGGCTGGGCTGGGACTTGGGCCCATGGGTGGGTCTGTCTCTGCAGAGCCATGGCAGGGCAGGCCTGTGGGAACCTGGAGCTCAGCCCTGCTGTGGCATCACTGGGACAGGGGTTGATGGCCCTGCGGGACTGACATGGGGTCCTGGGCCATGGACAGGGTGGGGCGAGCCCTGAGGGCTGGGCAGGGACAGTGGTGGTGTCCTCCAGGGCTATGACACATTGCATAATGAGCTGAGAAATATGCCTCTCCAAAAGCAATTCAGAGCAGCAGCTCAGTTTAAGAGTTCAAAATCCCCTTTGCAGTCACCTCCTCCTTTAGGGAGTAAAGAAGGTTGCTACAGAAGTTACTGTCTAAATTGTTATGCAGTGAGGTGCTGAGGAAAATGCCTGCTATTGTCTCCATGCATGATTTTTCTCCACATTTGGTCTATAGTTCAGTAAATCCAAATTTGCCATCACTAGCAGAAAGTCTAAGACTCTGTAGCACCCTGACAACTCAGAGATCAGAATCTGTCTGTCTATAATGCTTTGGCATGTGGTAGTGTTATTGTAACTGCACTAATAAAACTTCTGGCTGTATTTTAATTACTGTTAAGATTTTAATTTGCTAACAGCAAGTTGCTGGCCTTCCATGTCAAGTGGGTTCCAGTTTTGTCCATAACAAGATTCTGAGTTTAACAAATGTAATTTAATTTCTTCAGACCTCTCATTTTTAAATCTAATATAAACACCTTATCAAATCTAAACATAAGTGAATGCAAAGGCTGAGATCCGGTCAGACTAACTGGTTACCTAAATGAAATCAGTGTTTAGACACCTCACATGGTAGCTGTCTTAAAGTAACTGTATAAATACTTATATAGCCAAGATTAGTGCTTTTGTCAGGATTTAAAAAAAAAAAAAAAAAAAAAAAATGTCAAGCCACCTATACAGGTTTCACAAGTCCCCCAATGCAATAAAATTATCATTCACTGGAACTGTATTTCCTGAACAAAAGTTATCCAGTCAACTAGGATACAGAAAAACTGATGATTTTTCCAGGGTCTATAATTTATAATTTAGTGCAAAAGCTTTACTGCAATTCCTCTATATTCAAGCTAAGGTATGAAAGCATAAATATTTCAGGAGTAAGCAATTAAAATCTTCAACATTTTACTCCCCCACCTGATAATTTACTTTGGTAAGATAGAAGCACTCAACAGTTGGTCAGACCTAGAGTGACATCTACAGTTCAGAAAAATAGGCTGTGTTTTACTGCAAAGCACACTGGCCAGGCAGCAACAGGAATAATTCAACCCACCTGTGAGTTCAGCTTTTCTGACAGTAGCTTCCCACCTCTACTTTTCCATAACAGGAAAATAATAATAATAATAATAATAATAATAATAATAATAATAATAATAATAATAATAGAAAAGGAACATCAGTTGAGTGCAGCTGAGGAATAATCGGATGTGGGGGAAAGTGAGGGAAAGAAGTCAACCAATGAAGCAATAGAGGATAGAGAAGAGAACCATGAATTTCAACACCAGACAACAAAGTCTTATTTTTTTCTTCTAAATGCATTAAACTACTAAGATGCTATTTTGTGGTATAGATGTACTTTCAATTCATCAAAGTAAGCAAAACCCAGTACATTCAAAAATTAGTAGACATTCCTAAATGAGGAAAGCACTCAATGTTGGCTTTAATGCACAGATAAATAAAATAATTCCGCCCTATTGATCAGGTCTATGGTACCATGCAAATACTGATTGATTTATTTTATCTGATTATATTTCTGGAACTACACACATGACATTTTAACCCTGAAGACTTCATTAGCAGAGTAAAACTTAGGCGTATGCAATGGATTTTCTTGCTGAAAGTCAGAAGAGCTAGAAAGGTCTTGAGAATGGTCATTAGAAAATAAGAAATGCTGGTTGAAAGATGATTCATGATCTGTTTAGACACAATAATCAATGATAACTAATCTGGAAAATTTGAGTCTATTATAGGTCAGCTAACTTTTAAACATGATTCTGAAAATATGTAGATTTCTCGCTAATTTCAGGTTGCAAACAGTCAATGTAATACTTTACATACACCAGACTGATAATCTCTTTACATGGGATTAGAACAGCTGTAGGAAAAATGGCCAGTACCTAACAAAATACTTCTGTAAAAAATACATATAAAAATTAAATTTTCCCTTTAAAAGTTCATTTTGCTTGCTTTTCATGGTTTTACTGGTTTTAATTTTATTAGAAGCATGAAATTCCAACAATATTGCCTGTGCACAACAATTTGTAAGAGTATGGTAAGAAAGAACCGATTTTAAAAGGCAACAGAAAAGATAGAAAGAATAGTGGAAGTACCATAATAAATAACCCATTTGCACTAGACTTACTGTCCTTGTCAAAAAAGAACAGAGCATTTAGAAAGATTTAAACTTTGTGAACATGACAGGTTTATTTTTAGTGAACACAAGCCAAAGATAAAGCCAGTCTGACTGAAGGTGAAATGAAAAAAACGAATGCACGATAACTATTTTGTGTCAGTTTAACAACTTGGCCAATAAATGTGTATATGTCCTATCATTCAGAGTAGATACAAAGCTTACTCATTAACAAGTGCTCTAGCACATATTAGGTAGACTACAACAACTGTTACCCAAAATGAAACAAACAAAAAAAAATCTGTATGGAATATAGTCTACTTTTGCATTAGTCATGGAGCATATCAATATGTTAAGCTGTCGAGGTCTGATTGCGGGGTGACAACAAACTGTGGCAGATTTATTGTTAAGCCACTCTCCCCCGTCTTTCCCCCTCTACTGCCTCTCTTTTCCCACTTCCCACTAAAGACAGGTGATTGGGAGGGAAAGAAGGACCGAGAGAAGAGAGTTGAAAAAAATTAAAGATGTTTTACTAATGCTACTAATAAGAATAGAGAAAATAATACAAAATATACAAAATCAATCTTGAAAGTCCTGGCAACTGCTCCGGCAGATGTAGGACTGGCACCCGAAGTCCTGGACTGGACTCTGCAGCCAACTGGAACTGGATTCAGTCTGTCACTAGGCCTCGGTTCACAGGGACAACTAGTGAGGTCCTCTCCTAATGTCGGCCATAAGGAAAAGGGGACAAGATCCTCATGATCTCCCACTTTTATATGAAGTATCACATGACTGGGATGGAATACTTAGTTATTCAGTTTCAGTTCACTACTGCTCATTGTGCCTCTTGCGGGATGTAGATCCATCCTTATCAGTGACCTCGCATTCTATTGCTATGTCTACCACAACATGTATCTAGCTTTTCAGGAAAATGCAGTTAGTAAGAAGACTTTAGCCGACAGGGAAATTCACTAGAAGAGAAACTTGTTTTTAGCAAAAACAGGACATAAGCGATCCCACCATCACAGACAAAATACTTCAGCATAATTCCCCCTCTTCACTCTGTCACATATAGCAAGGGTTCAGGAGCTGGTCATTGATTATTATTAATGTTAAAAGATACCAAATTCACAGTAAAACTCCCTTTTTTTTTTTTTCTTTTTTTTTAATCTAATTTCTCTATCACAAGATGCTAGAGGCATTAGGAAAAAAACAAAACAAAAAAAAGATTCTAAAATTGATGAGACCTGGGAACACTGTTGGACTCTTGGAGAAACTAAAATTTTCCATGCCATTTCAGGTATGATCCTTTACATGTGTCTTTTCATGGATGCAACTCTTCTTTCCACTCATATATAGCATATTATTTCATACAATGCTTTGGTGGAACAAGAGATTTGCTTATTGAACTTCTGTCCTTTCTCTGATGAGTTGCTCCAAGGTGGAGAATTCTTTTCCAAGAGTAGTTTTGCATCCATTTCTATGTTTTGGGCAATTAAAAGGTGCTTCTTAGCTCATAGTTCCCCATTTGAAAGGAACAGGCCCTAGCATTTGGCACTAAGTAAGTGGGATTATCACTTTGTAGCATAGGGAAAAATAGGAGGAATTATAGGTTTGAGTGTAGTTGCAGTTGTACAATCTGATTTGGATCACAGAAATAATAGTGAGACAGTTCACCCATTTGGAGCTCTGTAATGAGCAGATACAACCTCTATAGACAGGACAGACTGAGAAAGCAGGGACAGGGAGTTTTCCTTTATGTGACAGACATGGATGGTGAGCCAGTCAAGAACCTATGGGTGAATCATAAAGGGCAAACCAGTGAGGGTAATGTTGTGGTGGATGTGTGCTACGGGTTGCCCGAAAAAGAAGCAATAGCATATGAAGCCTATTCTTCACAGAACTTGAAAAAAACCTCACATTTGCAGCCCCTGGACCTCATGAGGAACTTGAAGAAGCACTCTGATATCATATGAAGGGACTACTCAGAACACAAGCAATCCAAGAGATTTCTGAAGTGCACTCACGATAAGTTCCTGACAAAAGTGATAAAACAGCTGATGAGAAGAGGCACTCAACTGGACCTCATACTTACAAACAAGAAAGGACTTGCCAGAGAGTAAGGAATGGGGACAGCATTAGATGCAATGACCATAAAATAGTGGAACTCACGATCCTGAGAGGAGGAAACAAGGCAAAAAATGCACAGTCACAGACCTGGAATTCAGTAGAGCAGAATTTGGCCTCTTCAGCAATCTTCTTGGAAGAATCCTATTGGATGCAATCCTAGAGCAAAGAGGCTTCTGGAAGAGCTGATTGACTCACAAGGATCAGCTCCTTCAAGCTCAAGAACAGCACAACCCAATGACCAGGACATCAAACAAATATGTTGGAAGGCCTGCATGGCTGAACAAGTAGGTCTTTTCAAAACTTCAACATCAAAAGGAAACATTCAAGAAGTGGAAGAAGAGTCATGTGATCCAGGAAAAATACAAAGATATTGTGAGAACATGCAGTGTTAAGAAAGCCAAAACCAACCTGGAGTGCAATGTGGTCAGGGATGTGAAGGGCAAGAAGAAGGGTGTCTTCAGGCACATCAGCAATAAAAGGAAGAGCAGGGAAAATGTGGGTGTGCTGCTGAATGAGACAGGTGACAAAAGAGTTGGTGACAAAAGATGTGACAACGACCAAGGTACTCAATGCTGCCTTTACTTCGGTCTTTACTGGTCATATTTTCCTTCAAGAATCTGAGACTGCTGAGACCAGTAGGAAGTCTAGAGCAAGAAAGTCTTAGTGGAGAAGGATCCAGCTAGGGAACATTTAAACAAATTGGACATACAGAAGCCCATAGAACCTGACAGGATGCATCCATAAGTGCTAAGGGAGGTGGCCAATGTCACTGAGAGGCCACTCTTGCTCGTCTTTGAAAGCTCATGGTGATCAGGGCAAGTTCCTGAGGACTGGAAGAAAGCAAATGCCACTGTTGTCTTCAAGAAGGGCAAGAAGGAGGATTAAGCTGAATACAGGAGAGACAGCCTTAGCTGGATCCCTGGGAAGGTGAAGGAACAAATAATCCTGGAAGCCACCTCTAAATGTTTTAAGGACAGAAATTGTGGAGTAGTCAGTATGGATTCATGAAATGGAAATCATCCTTAACCAATATGATAGCCTTTTAGAATTAAATGAACAGCTCAGCAGATGAGAGGAGAGCAGAAAATGTTGTTTATCTTGACTTTAGAAAGGCTTTTGGCAATCTCCCATAACATCTTTATAGACAAACTGATGAAGTAGAGGCTGGATAAAGGGACAGTGAGATGGACTGAAAATTTGCTGAACCACTAGACTAACTTATGTGAGTAGTGGCATGAAATTCAACTAGAGGGCAGTCACTAGTGCAGAAAGCAGTTTTGCAGGGAAAGACACGACAGTCATGGTGGATATGTTCAACAGGAGCCAGCAATGTGTTACTGGCCAGCAAAGAGGGCCAACTCCAACCAGGGCTGCATTAGGAAGAGCATTACTAGCAAGTCAAGTGAGATGATCTCTATTTAGTACTGGTAGTGCTGCATCTCGAGTGTTGTATCCCGGTCTGAGCTCCCAGGTATAAATAAGGTATGGACTTAGTGGAGCAATCCAGTACAAGACCACAAAGGTGATTAAGGAATTGGAGAACCTGTCATACAAGGACAGAGTGAGACAGTAGGGATAATTTAGCCTGGAGAAGGGAAGGCTCAGGGGGATCTTGTCAATGTGTATAAATACTGGGTGGGAATGAGCAAAGAAGATGGAGCCAGACTCTTCTCAGTGGTGCCCACTGAGAGGCCAAGAGGCAACAGATACAAATTGAAATACAGAACATTCTATTTAAACATAAGAAAAAGCCCTTTAACTGTGAGGATGATGAAAGACTGTAACAGGTTTCCCAGAGAACTTGTGGAGTCTCTGTCTTTGAAGATATTCAAAACCTGACTGGATACAGTGCTGAACAACCTGCTCTGGTTGATCCTGTTTTCAGCAGAGGCCCTTTCCAACCTCAACTATTCTATGATTCTGTGATACAAACTAGTTGCGTTGGGCAGGGTAAGGTTTTAGTCACACGAATGACTTCCAGCAATTTTTATCTACATCTAAGGGTGGCTTTAGGAAGGGTACTTGAAAAATATTCTATCCAATAATCAAGTCAACCGTGTGTGTCTTCCAACAATTGTACTTTTGGAATAACTTAATTTTGATGTTCTTCTGAGTACACAGATGTATTAAATGATTTTTCAAACTATTTTTTTACACGGTAGGGCTTCATATTTTCAAAAGAGTGGTGAACACATATAACTGATTTATTTTAATTGGATCTGTTTGACACAGACCTAAGAAGATATTTTTTGATGTATTACTTGGTACTATTTGTGCAAGACACAAAGTCCCCGGGCTAAATGAAAGGTATTATGAGAGTAGCTGAAATCCACTTTACATATCTAAGTTCTTGGAAATGGTATCTCCCTATGAAAAAGCACAGAGTCATGCATTTTTGACAACCTGAGACATTTTTAATGTCTCTGTTGAGGAAATTGAGTTAAATAGGTATTACCGTATTACCGAATTCAACATTAAATCATATGGGACTGGAGCAGTCGTACATTTGAGTGAGAAAAATAGCTACTGTTCAAAATCTACAGAGAAAACGCACAGGAAAACATGTAATGGAAGGTGTATGGGCATATGGCAAAAAATAGTGCTTACATTTCTTTGGATGAATCTGGTTGGTTTTGTTGTGGGGTGTTGCAGCTCAATCTGTTTTTTTTTTTAATTACAGTTATGATTTGTCTTAGAAACTATCAAAACACATACTCATGACAACCAGAAGCATCTTTCAGATAGAATAAAATTCAATAAAGCATTAATAGGATTGTGTAGTTAGCAAAAACCTAATCACTAACTGTATTTTTCTTATAGAAACTTTTTTTTTTTTCCTAAATGTAGTTAGGTAACTATGAAATATCAGATTCTGCTGTATTGTGAAAATGTGTCAGTTTTGCAGCAATTTTAACTCATTTGTTTTGCTTATTTTTAATGTGACAACACTTTCTTACAAATAATCATTTGCCTTGGAGGATTAATGATCATTAGCACTGTAATGATGTATTTCAATAACATAGGTATTCCAATGACACTGCTAAGAATACATTTGCTACTCTTGTGTTCTGTATGAAGTATTTTTCAAACCTCAGAAAAAAATAGGGGGTTGTTTTTGTTTTTATTGTTTTTGTTTTTCCACTGGTAAGATGCAGTACCTCATGTTTCTTAAGTCAGGAGAGACTCTAAATTATATAGGAGGCTGTCCATAGATGTCTTTTTGAATTAGCTGTATCAAGCACTAAGCAGCAAAAAAACTCACTGGCCAAAAGGTACACTGTCATACTAAAAATTACAATTGTGTTCACAGATAAATCATGATAAAATAGAATTTTGCAGAAAATTGGTGATCGTTATTTTTCTGGAAGGTATCAATTATTTCTATGGCTCAGTATACGGAGGACTAGAAGAAAAGCACAAACACCAGCCAAAAGTTGAATAATTTGTGTTCCTACAAGAATCTAGATCAAGTGTCAAAGCTTTACACCAACTTTGGTTGGGTCTTGTATGGTAAAGTAAATATTAAAATCCTATAAACATATCTTGCCTAGACAGCTTGATAGATTTCTACTATGAAAAGAATCACTGAATGAGGTGAAAGCAGTAGGTATTCATTATCTATATTTTTAGCAAGGCATTCTACACTCTCCAGTTGCTATTGGAGGATACTCACAGACTGTACCCACCTTTTTCAAGCCACCTTGTTCTCAGTCAGGTGCCCCACACTTGTTCCATCACTCCTCACTCTCCACGCATCCAGCAGGATGAGGAAAGTCAATTTTACCACTTTTCAGACTACAGCAGGAGGATTAGGTCCACTTTAGTACCCACCGCACCAACAAGGACATTAGCAAGTTCCAGCAAATGCCCAGAAGGCTCAGGTGACCAGACAGACAAAGCACAGGATATTAGAGGAAAGGCCAATGGGACCACATCCTGCTCTCTTCAGCTGACTTTCAGCATCCTCAAGAGAGAATACATGCAAGTTCTTCTCACAGCTTCACAGGGAAGTCACAAGAAGCAAGAATAATGCTCAGGTGACATCTATAACCAACAGACCAGCTGGGCCTACTGGTACATGAGACAGGTGACATAGTTAAAAAAGGGAGGGAAAAGTTCAAGGGCCACAAAGGTTTATTTTCCCTCAGCTGTTGCTGCAAAGAGCTACTCTTGGGCTGCCCAGGTGCCTACATTTGATAGCAAAGACTAGGGCAGGAGAAAGGGAACAGAAAAGCCTGAGTTTCCTCCCATGAAAGGCAGATCAACTCAGAGACCACAAGGTACTTTAATAGCAGAGCTATACCTGTGTTGTTAAGACTGAAAAACATGCATCCCTTTCTAATGAGACATGCTTAATGCAGCTACGCAGCAAATATTAATTTTCAAGGACATGACATGGTAAACCATGTTTACCATAAACATAATTTGTAAGACTGTAGCGAATGTTAACTAGCAAAGCAGTAACTACTTTGGCTGCTCTGTAAAGGGTAAATCTAAGCATTTTCTATGCATGATCCAAGCCGTTTTTCCCCAATTTTCCTATGTTCACACCCAATACTGATCTTACTTGTACTGATATGGCAGATCTCCCGAGCATAGTATAGACAAAATACCATAGGTAGAAGTTCCACATAAAGTTATATTCCAGTATGACATTAAGTACACTTAAATACACTAAAACCAAGCTGTAAGCAATTTAAATAATCTGCCTTAGTCGTAGCAGTCTATCCCAAACAAACTTCAGCATCCATTGAGGCCAATCAGCTGAATATTTGCCCTGCTTCTTATTTGTATCACACAGTATTGCCATCAGAAAAAAAAAAGAAAAAAAAAAAAAAGGTAACACCCAGTTACCTCATGCATGTGGAGCAGAGGGAATATAGCACAGTCATGTTGATAAAGAATTCCCCATGGCTTGTGATTCTCCGTTAACAGCGCACATCTCCAGCAGCACTGATTTCTACAAAGCATGATATGCTTTTGCATGTTATTCTGCATGTGTTGTGCCAGTCACACATAAAGTCAAGTAAGTCTTCATTTGATTCAAAACAACTTCTATTGAGAGATATATAAGCTTTGCCCATGCAAAGATTTACACTTTTAGCAATGAACAGAAGGAGAAGTGTTATTTCCACTTGTGGGTATCTTCATGCAAAATCTGGGCCTTCAGGTAGTCATTGTACATAAAGGACACAAGATGGCAGTCTTTCCTTGAAAATAATATGCTGACGCCTGTTTTTTTAAATAAGGGTTTGCCTGTCTCTTTTGTGGCGTCAAGGATTTTCATCTCTTATCCTATTTCTCTGAAACAGCTTCTCATGTACAAGGAAAATTAAAGCACAGAAGGTTTAAAATCTCAACCCAGTTTTCATAATGAGAACCTATATTCCTAGGGAAAAGAAGAAACGTCATAT
The DNA here is from genome assembly GCF_036013475.1 of Columba livia. Classification (NCBI taxonomy): domain Eukaryota; kingdom Metazoa; phylum Chordata; class Aves; order Columbiformes; family Columbidae; genus Columba; species Columba livia. The sequence continues at coordinate 83,137,458 of NC_088603.1, forward strand.
ATGTGTAGTAATGTTAAGAAATTCAGAAAACTAGTGCAGGTTGCAAATAGAACTAGTATTTTAGTTGGGTAACACTCTTTCCTTGCAGGAAATTCATTGTTGCAATTTGGGCCTAGGTCTGAATGTTTCTTGTGATAAAAATAACTATGGTGGAGTATCTGTAACAATCCACTACTTCAGCTTCCATAGTACTAAAAATACATTAAGCAACAGCAATTTTAAGAATCCAGGACGGGTTAACAACAGCTTGATACAATGAAGCACTTAATTGATTGAATTCTGATACCTGTTTTCCATTTCTGTAACTTATTCTAGCAGTTGTTATTTCAAACTAGATTGAGTAGCTAAGTTCCTCCTCACATACTTCAGCGACTAGGTGATCCATTTTTATCCACAGAAGGGTGGGGTTTAAAATACATTATTTGAATTAAATATTTAAAGTCAATCTCCAGGTCCAGCAATTCCTACATCTGTATCCTAAACTAGCCCCCTAAAGTTAGGTGTACAGCCAAACATATTCTGGGGGGCAGAAACAAGCAAATATCCATGAGATTTGGATTTCTGTTGTGGTTCCTAATTCCTCAAAGCTTAGCTTTTTGTTCATTCCAAGCTAACAGCACTAAGTTTCTTTGCCAAAAGTGGTAGAACACTCTGTGATGAACAGTTATGCCAAGCATATGGTAAAAGAATTAATAGTTTTCTCCCAGAAATTTTGTGATACCCTATTTCATGGAGATGTAGACAGCTGAGTCATAAGGCACACAGTTTTTCTTGACAAATCTTGTTTTGTAACCCATGTGGACTTTGGCAACAATTTTGTACATGCTGTTTTCAACTCTTTATATCATGTTCTACTTTTGGTCCTACCTATACTGGTCATTGATGGCCTTGTTTAAAAACAACACCTTTCAATTGCCTTAAGTTAAAGTTTTTCATGTATTTAGCTTTTGGCAGTAATCATCATCATGTGTCCTGCCAGATCTTTTCTTCAAAATGACAAGGTTTGGGTACTTAGAATAAAAGCTTTTGAACACTTTCAATTACTGCTGAAAAACCAAACCAAAACAAAACAAAAACAACAACAAAAACAAACCAAAAAAACACACCATGGTTTAGGTTTCAGAGGATAAATAAAAGAAATTTCATATAGTTGATGATCTACACCTAATTTATGACATCAGAAATGTTAGCTATTCTGTCACCATAGATAATATGGTTAGAAAGCAGTTACAATTCAATGGTCCCCAAGAGCTAGTATTCATAGAATCACAGAGCTACAGAAAAGCTTGGGTTGGAAGTGACCTTTAAAAGTCATCTAGTTCAACCACCTGCAATGAGCAGGGACATCTTCAACTAGATCAGGTTGCTCAGAGCTCCATCCAGCCTGGACTTGAATGTTTCGAGGGTGGGGGATCTACCACTTCTCTGGGCAACCTGGGCCAGTGTTTCATCACCCTCGTAAAAAAATTCTTCCTTGTGTTTAGCCTGAATCTCCCCTCTTTTAGTTTGAAACAGTTACCCCTTGTCCTATCTACCACTCCTGGTAAAGAAAAAACAATTTTCTCAGTGCTATGAGCTATGAATGAATCAAAGGCTCAGAAAGGTAATTCAGCTTTGAGGAATTAGGAGACTGAAGTAGTGAGCTGTAGGATAGAGCACTAGAATTTATTCTCATATCAGTTTGCTAAATTTAACACAAATATTGTAGCCTTACTGGGTTTTTGTGGTGTTGGTTTGTTGTTGGCTGTGGTGGCTTTTGTGCATGCTTTTAATTATTTTGTGGTGGGGTTTTTTTTTGTTTGTTTCACTTTGTTTATCTTGTTATTCTTTTTTCTTTCTTTTTTTTTTTCTTTTTTTTTCCCATCTGATTAAAAAAAAAAAAAAATAAAAAAAAAAAATCTGCTTTTCACTAAGTAATATATTCCAGAAGCGTATTACTGGAAATTCACTGTGTACCTCTCTGTAGGTACATTGCCTTCAATAGTTTGAGATCTATAAATTACACCAACTAATTGTGGAGTAACTTCACACAAAAGTATGGATAAATAAGGCTATGACGAATTCCTGTAGGAAAAGACGTATTACCTGTGAATCATTATTATTCCCCCCCTGGGAAATTAGACTTTTTTTAGACTATCTTTAAGAAAAAGACAGTAAACACAATAAATAGCAAAAAGTAGTGTGGCTTTGCAGGGCTTCTATCGTCCTTTAAATCAAGAAAGCACCTGAGATGGCTTTTTTGTACTTGATATGTCTACAGCAGCAAATAATACGGCACAATAGTAATTAATCAGTAGAGTGAAGCATTTAGTGCTGAGACTTCAACATGTTAACAGCATGAGGTATGAAGGTTTTCACTTTCAACAAGATTTAGTCTGGTGGACCATAAGCAAAATTGTTCAAAGCTGGCTGAAGGTCCAGCTTTTGCATGGGACATATTTATCTCCATCAGAATCTGAAATGCATTTGGTGCCCACCTGGGAATTGTAGTTTAGATTCCTTGGAAAGAAATCCAGTTTATACATCCCAAGGCTGTAGTTCTTCATAGGCGTCTCCACTAAGAAAAAAAAAAAAAAAATTTCTACAAAAGCCATCATTTTAACCTGTGTTTTCATGCAACCTTGAAATTAAAGTAGAAAAATAAATATGTAGAGAATCAATTGCTTTTTTTTTTTAATGTTTATGAAAAGGATTTTTATATAAAATTATTTCATCAAGGGTATAGTGTCCCACACCAAATCATAAATATTATGTACATATACCTTCTCACACAGACATACACACTCCACTTACTTGGGTTAGAAATCCTCTAGTAACACCTAGGTGACCAGCTTAATTAAGAAAAACTAATTTTACAAAGATAAGTCTGTGAACCATGAGCATTGCAGATTTTCTTTCCCAATTTAGAATAAGCCTAATAATTACCCTAGTTGAATTATTTTGTTTTTTTACTTGTTTTCCCTCACAGTTACCCACCATTGGCAGAACAATTTTGGGAAGGAGAAAAAAAATAAAAAATATATTTAAGCTTCTGTTTGAAAACAGTTATATGTAAAAAAACCTTAACACTATTGCACTAGCAAAAGACAAAAATCATTCTAGAATTCAGTCATATGCATCTTCAACCACTTCAAAACAAATGTGAAGCTAATGATTGTTACTTATTGATTTCAAATATGAAGCTGACCCCATATTTCTATTTCCTAAAGTAGTCATATTCTTGTCACTGACTAGTCCATTCTTCTGTCCCCTGCTGCCACACCTTTTCTTTTGCATAATAGATGGTTCTTGCCTCAAGGACTATAAACTTTTCATAGTGCAGTCTTATTGTATCTGACTGATGGAAAAATGGACCTAATCTTTCTTCAGAAGTTCTGGATTAAACAGATATATGAATATTAAAAAGCAGAAGAGGTAGATCAATACATTAAAACAAAACAAAAAATAATAATAATAAAAAAAAGAGCTGTTTTGCCTGTTTCATAGCTTTGTGACAACACAGCTAAACCATCCTGCAAGAGTGAGGACACTTTTCTGCTTTATGTTATGACTCCACCTCTACTGATAGACCAAAGCTAATCATCATTAACTCATGAAAGCAAAATTAAGCAACATACAATATCCCAGTGTTTGTTTTCTGTCAAATTTAAGTAAGATATGTAATGTAATATATGTTTGCATATCTACTAAGTAAAACAACTTCTATGTGTAGGTCTGAAGCCATAGCAAAACATCTTGGTGACCACACTATTATTGCAAAGATCTGACATTCATTTTTAATTGCTTTCCAGTTCTATCACATCTGATATTTTCTTCCTTTGAGAATTCTTTTATTGTGAAAACTACTTTACAGATCAAGCTGTATTTTGCTTCTAATAATAATAGTGTCTCTGAAGATAATGTTTCTGATTCTAATGTTGCAGTAACAGCAGTCACTTCACAGCTGTCACCAACTCATTTCATTGACAAGAAAAAGATTAATCTCCCAAACTTGATGATGATTCAATGGAGAAGAAGTACACTTTACAACTTTTTACAATTAAATTATGCCTGAATATTTTACCGCATCCATCCTCAACCTTTCTGACTCATGGGAAACAACACTAAGCAAATACGACAACAAAGGCAGTGTGATATCTTGCTCTTCCCGTTTAACTTCACAACAGCGGTGGCCTTTCTGGGCATGCAATCAGGAAAGTATTTTATTAGCACCACACTGTATGGAACCCATACTCTATTGTCCATCAATTTAGGGTCTTATAAAGCTAATTCAGACCATAAACTCATCAGAAGAAAAGCTAGATTTTCACATACCTGTCAAAAGCAGCCATTATACAGTCAGTACAAATAGCAATTAAGAGTATTGTGAAGCTTGGTTTAATTCATTTCATATTTATTTGTTTCTTCAGCTTGCTTTGACATCTGTATCCTGTTAGTCTCTTTTTAGTTGAATAACTCACTCACTGTGGGTAATTGCCTACCTTGCAATTTGCTGTTGTGCTCCCAAATGGAACTGAACTTAGAAAGCAATCACATGGTTCAGTCCTAATTCACTTTATGCATTGTTTCTCTCATCTGATTTTCCCCCTTCCCTACGATTAGATAAATAGCAAAATTTTAATAAGTTTCAGCCGATATTTATTACTTGTTGGGTCATGCTAGAAAGCACTCAACTAACACATGCAACCAGATGTCTGACAATTTGAGGTCAAAAGATTAATTAAGGAGAAGCTACACTTTGGTTTTGATCACTACCTCCTGTCTTAGAGAAGCAGAGACAGTGCAAATGCTTCTATAAATGTGGTAGCTAAGCAAAAAATTTTCATAGTCTGAAACTTTTCTAAACTGACATGTATTACAGAAAAAAACAAATGAGCTATTTTATCCATTTGTAATGTTGTAAACCCAGAGTAGCTGTTCTGAAGCTGATTGAATTACTCTGTGTTCATCACCGAACCTAATTGCAAACTTTTCACATCTTTCTGACTGCAAAAATCAACATACAAAACAGAAAAAACAACAATGCAGTTAAGCGGTTCAACACAGAATGTTTCAAGTCATATTTGTGTTTTGCCATATTTGTATCTGCTGACTTCATGTAGTGAGTGTCTATTCATGTTTGGGCCTCTGCCTTGTTCTCATAACTGGAGACAGAAAGTAAAAACACGGTAAATTAACCAGTATTCCAGATCTTAGAAAAAACTAAGACATGGAAATCATAATGTTGCTGACCCTGTATTGTTTGTTAAACTACGAAGAAAACTGAATATATGTGGCTTATAGTACAATGGTTATTATACTCAGACTTTCGTTATGATGAAGTTGAAAGAAATACTGAGAATACACCGAAAAATATTCCCAATCTGGACTAAACCCCTGGCAACACTGTGTAACAGCAGTTTCACAATTAAAACTGGAAAGTCAGTGGAAAACATGTAATTTGTCTCCTATACTTGAGAAATTTCTTAAACAGTGCTCTTTGAGACATAAGCCACCACAAAGGTTATTGAATCACAGGAGACCATAGGTTGAAAAGGATGCCTGGGAGTCATCCAGTCTGATTTCTGGCTTCAAGGAAGAGCAGCTTCAAGGTCAGATCAAGTTGCTTATGTATCATGATGCTTTGTGTCCTTCCACAGCGTACCACTGAGAAAAGTCTGATTCAGCCTTCTTCATGATCCTTTGTAAGGTATTTGAAGACAGCAAACAGTAATCTCCTTAGCCTCCTCTTCTCCAGGCTAGGCAAATCCAGTTCCCTCAGCTCCTGTAACCAGGAGGTAGACAGGAATCCCTGCTTTCCCTGAGCTCTGAATCTGATTGTAGGTGGTAAATCTCAACAACAAAAGTTTCAACCTGGAGCTAAAAGGGTTTTCTATCAAAATTGCCATGTTGTCACTAAACTTTCATTTTTATTAGTTATTATTATTCCTTAATATAGGGAAATATGAGTTCTAATCAGTGCTCTTACTAACAAGTCTTAAATCAACTGAAGCAAGAAAATAACTGCCAAGATGCTAACTAAGAAGAGATCTTCAAGCTTTTAAAACTGTAATTTCTGAGGTGGCATTTAATGTTGTACAAAGAACTGATCTTGAAGCAAACACACACCAGAAACTTCACAAGACAGACATCAAAGCCAGATTTTTATAATCTGAGAAATATTATGATTAGGTTATTCCCTATTAAAACCTGATGAAGCGATCCCAGCTTTCATCACAAACTCTGTCCCTGATCCCAGTGCAGTGAGTTAAACACTAAGCATTTGTATAAGCAGATGTTCCAAAGACAAAATTCAAGGAGCTCCTTAATGTAGGACAACAGGTGTCTAAGGCATCTAAGGGGTGCACAGCAGTTTTAAAACTGCATATGACCAAACTAAAGCATTTGCCATAAAAGTGCTAACTGCGTTCTGTGATCCCAGGATTCAGACTTCAAGTACCTATTAGTGGACATCAGTTAATTTCTACAGTGTAATAGACATTCTTTGCCGTTTTCTCATTTTCTCACACCTTAACTAACGTGCATACGTTCCCATGATGTAACAAGTCCTCATGATGATAATGCACATAGCTAAGGTTGTTTAGCTCAATCAGCAGTGCTAAGACTCAGTGAACAATAAAAAATATGTGCATGTCATCTGTGGAAACAGAAATGGAAGAAAAAATGAAAGTAGTCATACCGTTTTCAAAGACAGAAGTACTGTTAACTAGAAAGACTAGACAACTTACTTGCTATGAATTAAAAAATTGAAAGTTTACATGGAAAATATATTTTAAAAGTTAAAAAAAAAGTGTGATGAAAGTGAAGAAATACAGGAGGCAAACTCAACTGCACATTAAATGTCTAAAAAGACCTCACTCTCCTGTCCTCACTGCTGTCCAAAATAGTATTTGAAAAAAAAATATTTGCCTAAAATCATTAAATACTTGTCTTTGTAACAGTGATTCATAGTCAGTATGATAGTGTATGTGCATGAATATAAATATCTAGGCTGTTCGTCCAGACACCATTAATTTAGGTAGAGATTGGTGCAGAAAGTAGTTTTGCATATATCATCTCTAAAGTAAAGACCTACTAGACAAGAGACTGCTTTGCAGAGAATATCTTTAGTTTTTTATTCTTCTTGCATTCCTGTAACATTCCTATTCAATCTGTGTGTTTTTTCAAGCAGTAATATGACCTAGGGGCAGAAAAACCTTTCTTACTAGAACAAGCCTCTCCTGGATGAGTGCGCCTTGGTCCTTGCAGTTTATTCACACAGCCACTGGATGCCACTGCTAGCAATAACTTTTTGATACATATAAGCATTTGAATGCTTTGTATTTGTTGACCAGCTTTTGGCTTATTTTCTACCATCTCTTCCAAACCCAGTGCTGTTGATATATTTATTTTCTTTGTCTTCTATGCTCCGCATTATGTATTTGATCCTGTTTAATAAACCAGTGCTTGTCATATGTCCATTAGCTCTCAATAGCAGTCTTCAGCCTAAGAGTTGTTATGGAGACCATGGCTCATATATGAAGAAATAATGCAAAAAATCCTTAATGGGACATACTATGTCTCCATTCTTTAAACTGTTAAAACACTCTGCTCTCTCTACTTTTTTACTGAGATGCTTGAGAAATTCAGTGGAATTTTGGCAGACAGATATGTCTCAGTCAGCAAGATATTTCTCTCTATGGTATTAAATAATGTTCATGCATATTTTCATGTCAGAGCAGATCAGTTTCCAAAATGACATTGTTTTATTATAGCAGAAAAGGCTTCTATATAGTAAGTGTGAATACAGATTTTTCTAGCCAACTTCTGATCAAATGGTCAACACTCAGCTTACAAAATTGCCCACAATTATTTGTGGAATACTCGTCATGCAGAAATTCCCTGAAAAGTACAATGCAAATATTAGCAAATCGGATGAAGTTACAGCCTCGTTAGCAAACACTACTGTGGCCTATAAATGATTTTGTTCCCTTAAGGGACTCGTCTTCCACTGTAGCATCTTTTTAATTGCTACTGTGACTTCTGAAAAAATAAGGAAAAAAATCTCATTACCTCAGAAGTACAATTATGTCAACAGAGTCTACAAAACAAACACTCTACTTGTGTTGGCCATGGAAAAATATTTGATCAGAATATAAAGGGCTTCTAAAATTAATGTGTTATGTTTAACTGCTCTTAAACTAAGGATACAATGGTGAGTATGGATAAAAATAAGAGCCAGCTGCCCTCACTAGCAAGAATCTAGGTTCCATCACCCTAATATAACACTTCTTTGAGTTTTATTCATTTTTCTCTCTTTACAAAATTTATTTCTTTCATCTCAGCCTCAGATAGGTTTTTTGTAAAGACGTATGACTGAGCACCTGTTATGTGACAACATACACCGCATTTGGGAACAAAGCACAGGACAAAAAAATCCCCAACGTTGTAGGGGTTTAAAAAAAAATAATTTCCATTTTTCTTTAGGCTCATTAGATGTCTGTAACAAATTTATTTCCCTGTCCCTTTCTAGACTTATCTGCCTATTCTCCAAGGAATCTCACAGTGACATTCTTGGGTCTCCAATTACTGTTGTTCATAGCAAAAGGCAATACTGTGTACTGTGTCACTTCAAAAACATGTTCAGATAATTTAATTAGGTCCTATATCCATTTGAAACTTTAACTGATGGACTCATAAAATATTTGCTGACTGAAGCTGGTTTTTATGGTTTGGTTCTTTTCTCTTCACACAAGGTAGAATAGCTAATTGGCACATTTAGCTGTGTTTAGCTCTCAAAAGCCCATGCGTGCCTGACCTATAAATGAGAACACACTCTCGAAATGTGGCTAGAAAAAGTCAACCATATTTGAGAAGCCAACACAGAGGCTTAAAGCAACAAGACTGATTTTTACTTTCGACTTAGTTGGCTTTCTATGTGACACACAAACTTTTTAGTGATTATGCCACTTCTATTCAACTATTTGTAAGTAGCTCCATTTACTGCTTTTACAACTAAGCCACAGATGGAGTAGCTCTACTATTCACAGTAGCTTTCTTTACAGAATATTGTGTCATTTGTATTTAGTCACTTTCTTTCTACTAACTTAAACCACCTCTACTACTGTTTCTTCTCTTGATGACAGATTTTGCTTAATATCTGTAAAAGGAGAATGCATGCCCAGAAAAGGGTACACTTATATAATTATTTTTCCTCATTCTTTGGTTGGACTTTACTAGGAGGATTTCTGTTAGGACCTCACTACAACAGTATGCCTTACAATAGGGGAAAAAAAAAAAAAGCTGCCCAGAGGTTTAACAGGCTTGGCCTGGAAGAGAAGTAATTTCTGTTGGACTTGATAAATTCTTCCCTCATAGAATTTTCTGATCTTCTTATGGTTGAATTCCTCACATTTTAAAAGATGAAATGTCATATTACTTTCTGGTGAGACAATGCTATGCTCAGGCTATGAAATCCAAAGAAAGATGACACAAGTGCAAAGCATCTACACAGAGATATAGCTCAGGGAGTTTGTTTTGGCTTCATTTTTGAGACAGGGACAGACTAATCTATTGTTATATGCAATCTGTCTTATCTTCATAAACTGGGACATGGCTCAAATTCTGGTCAAGTCTTCAGATCTTATTTAGAGACACAACATGTAGGGTTCCTCTAACTGTGGCTTTCAATAGTTGGGTAGCCCCTTGACATATAATGTTCAACAGGAGAGTTTCACTTATCTAATTCCTTGGGATTTTTGGCTAGAATCAGTACCAACTTTGCCAGTTTAGTTGTCAAAAGCAGTAATAATCTAAGCATTAGCACATCACTACCTCTCTTGCCTAGGATCCTGGACATTGTTCAGATATTCTGAGACTTATTATAAACATTGATGGATTGAATTTGTCAGCTGTTAAGGTTCTTGAGTTTAACAGCTTGTCAAAATGGGAAGTTTTAAAACTAATCTCCTCCCCAGTTGGAATAAAAAGTATCCCATTATGATAAATTGTGAATATCATCTATATTCTTCTTATAAATAAGCAGTAGTAGTACTTCCTTCATTTTTAGACTCATGGACAGGGTTGTTGTTGTCTCACTACAGGAACAAAAACTATCACTGCCATAATTTCATTTGTCTCGGCATTTTGTTTCTTGGGTATTCCAGTATTTTTAAGTATTTCTCCTCTGGATGCAATTTTTCAGGCATTTTTCATAGAGCTTTTTGGAATGTTTTGCTAGGTTAAGCAAGCTTTTAATTTGCAAGACATTACATACAGTATCATGTATCAGATTGTACCAGTTTTGGCTGGCATAGAGTTAATTTTCTTCATTGTAGCTCATATGGTACTGTTGTGGATTTGTTACCAAAATAAAGTTGTTAACACATTGATTTTTTTCAACTATTGCTGAAGAGTGCTTACACAACATCAAGGTCTTTTCTGTTTCTCACACCATCCCATGAGCAAGTAGGCTGGGGGTGCACTAGAATCTGAGAGAGGACACAGCCAGGACAGCTGATCCCAACTGACCAAAGGGATATTCCGTACCATATGACTTCATGCTCAACAATAAAATCCAGGGTGACGAAGAAGAAATGGGGGATGATTAGAGTTATGGCATTTGTATTCCAAGTGATGGAGCTCAGCCTTTCTGGAGACGGTTGAACAACTGCCTGCTGATAGGAAGTGGTGAATGAATGCCTTGCTTTTCTTTGTTTTTGTGTGTGTGGATTTTAGTTTTTTTAAAAAAAAAAAAAAAATATAACCGTCTTTATCTCTCCCCATCATTTTTCTCACTTTTACTCTTCTGAGTCTCTCCCACACCCCACCAGGGTGGAGTGAGTGAGCAGCTGTGTGGTGTTTACTTGCCAGCTAGGGTCAAACCGTGACACTCTTACAAATTATCTGGCTGACTGTGTTTTGACCACTATATTCATATCATTTAACCTTTTAACACGTTTATTAAGGTTGAATATATCAAAGAGAGCCTTTTAGAGATAGAAAATTAACCTGTCTGATTCCTCAAGGTCACAAGATCAGATTTTGTGGAAACTCCAATTCCTTTAAAGTTGTCATTCCATGAGCATAGAATCATCCCATAAATATTTTCTGGACTTTAATTCTTTCATTTTCTGATGCTACTCCCTGAATTTGACTTTAAAAATTTTGTCCATTTTCCAGACAATCCCAAGTGTTGTATAAATGTTCTTCGTACATGTTCTTTGTGGAAAACTTCCATAACTTTAAACAAGGGAAGGTGTTTACAACGACAGCCTGTCACGTAATGCATAATCTCCACTTTCTGCCTGGAGTTATACCTTGATTTTTTAAATAGGTGTTTGTGCCTGTGCAATGTGGTTGGCCTTTCTTGCTGTCTACATCCCTAAATGCAAGACAAGACCCAGTTTGCTGCTGAACTCCCATCTGCCTCATCAAGGCTTTTTTCTCTTGTGTCTTGGTTGCTGCACTCAAATAAGAGCCTATTGCAATATTCCTGGCTTTGCACCAGGGACTGGCTCTCCTCTTTGGTCAGATTCTCCACTTCCCTGGCTGGTTTCACACAGTTACCTTGACTTGCTGCTTAAGCCCTGAGGAGTCTTAGCAGCAGCCACCTCAGTAACTGCAGTGATGTGTTCTTCCATCCAGTTTCTAGTGGTAAGCCTAGAAGTGCAACGCTTCATCAAGCTTTGTACCTTAAGATTTGAAACCAATTATAATGATTTCTTAAAGCTTAAATTTCAACTTCAGCTTCCATTTTAAATTAGGAAAGTTAGTTTGCCAAGTGATGCATATTTTAAGTTAAACTGATTCAGAGATTTTCCTTCTTTGATTAAGATATTTCAGGAAAAGCGACTGTGTTCCCTTTCATCAGGTCATCATGCTCTACAGTGTACTGTAGAACCAGTCAAATAAAAAAACCTTTGGAGGTTCCCTTGTATTAATACTCCTCAGAGCTAGCTCCAAGGGACACAATTCAGAGTGTCCAGTAAGTTGTAGATATACTATGAAAAAAGATGGTCTAGGACTGCTTAAAAGCAGCAAAGAGTAATACGTGATTAATCAGAAGTAGCATGTAGGAAAGTGAGAAACTCCACACACCTATTCTGTAAGTTTGTCATCATGACCCCTAGACTCAAACTCTCACCTACTTTGTCGTGTCAGTCCGCATGGCGTGTGCACTCAACCCCCACCAGACAAACCAGAAGCAGTTTGGTCCAGACTCCAGAGGAGTCAGGTCCTGCTCTATACTGAAGGTAGTAGTACATTTGTTCAAATATGTTTAGGATATCCTTTCCACTTTTGTCTGTCATAAATAGGTATATCTCAACAGATAAAAGATGTCAAATACCTGAAGGATATCCAGGTCCTTCATTTCTCATAGCTGTTTGAATGGTATAGTGAAGAAAATCAATAAACTCTACTGTTAATGAAATAAATATATGAAAAACTTGCACTGTAATTTCTTTGTGTAGAGACTGTGATACCATTCAGGAACTCATTCACGGGTCAAGATTCTTCTGTTTCAGATTCAAAGGCTCAGCTCATCATGTGTTATCTGATCTCTGTTGATTGCTCATTGTTTAACCAGCATTTATCTCAAGTTGCTTGGGGATGTTTTGAGTACTTCGGACAATATTCTATTACTTATTTCTGACAAGATATTGGATGTCTTTCAAAACTGTGTTGTGGAGTCTCAAAAGGAGATCCCAATGAAATATACTACAGCGGGCAGCTGGAGGCTTGCCTGTGAGTTGTAAAATTATACATATCTATTTACAAATATCTGTACAGTAACAAAAACCAGACATAACTCCTGACTACTTCCTCATTCAGACTTTAATTTTTTCTCTTATTTGACAAAATGACTAGTGCTGACAGGAAAAAAAAAAAAAGAAAGAAAGAAAAGGGATTAAACAATTTTGCCCATTTTGTAGGTTATAAGCTAAGAGATGTTGTTTTGCTTTCCTAATAATGAAGAGGAGAACACCAAAGCAAAGAAAGAAAGTAAGTCAGGGTATTATCAGATACTAGGGATGACGAGTGAATATACCACACATGCCAGGAAAATATATAGCACATTTATTAACCTACCCTAATTTGAAAAATCAAAAATAAAACCAGAAAGAATAATTTTAGACATATTTCTAATACAGAAGAACTACAAGAATTCATTTCTGACTGTGCTATAACATCTAGTGGAAAAAATACCAATACTGAATGAGAAGGTTCTGCAGGCAGGAAATCCTAACAGCTTCTGCTTAGCTTTCTCAACAGTCAATTACTCTTACTGTTGAAAGTATTTACACTTCTCAGCTTTTTTTTTTTTTTTTTTTAAATTGTCCAGTTTCAATTTCTATCCACTGGATCTGAGTTTCATCTTTCTGACAAGTTCAATGGATGCTATCAAAGTTTTTAATCCCTTGAGATAGCTGACAGTTATACCAAAAATATCTCTCAAAATTGATGTAGCTGCTGAAGCTTATAGTATTTTCCAGATCTTTGATCATTTTCATGAGTTTATTTCAGTTTAAAAGATTCTTTATCTAGCTTTTGCTGAGTATGGGCCAATTAATCCAGAACTGATCATACCACGGAGAGTTAATAAACTTGCTGTGGATCCACTGTGTTTTATATACTCCAAAGTTCATAATGACTTTTCTAGATAACACCTCACCTTCAAAAGCTGAAAGAGCAAACCATTGCTATTCCTTTTCAAAACACGGAAAAGCATATCAGCTAAGCAATTTATCATAATAGTAAAAGACATTAATTTAAGGTTAACTGGTCATAAACACTGATTTTTTTTTTTTCCCCTCAGTTATTTGCTGGTGATAACACTTTATAGACTACCCAGGCAATTTCTTATTGATATTCATATACAATAATTCCTTATCTTAAAATACATTATTTGAAAAATATGTAGGAAAAAAAATTGTTAAAAAGCAGTTATTAGTTTTGCAATTGGATTAATAATAGCAGATTCTTTTTAAAGCAGGCTGCAGTTGACATGATTTATCAGAAGCATTTTAATAACTGTCCTTAGTTTATCACTGTTTGTGTTTCATTGTTTTTAAAATAATCATGTAAAATTCTTCATGAAATGCATACAGAACAGCATACAACAATGTTACTGATAACAAGGAAAGATAGTTCTAACATTTATTTTGAAGTCCTGAAGTATCATACCCATTCTCATAGCAGTTTAACAACTTTTGAATAGTAAAATTAATGTAGAACTACCCTATGAAGTGAAGTATTAACCAGAATTCAAATTTAGCTCGGAGGGGATTCCATCAAAGGTATTATGATAAAAGCTTTTCTTTGTTTTATGTAAAGGGCACAGGAATATTAAACAGGCTATATGAGTCTCTTTGAAGCTTGGCACTACTGAAATGCAATGACATAGTTCCTAAATAGGATTTGAAGTATACCTGTCTATGCACCCCTTTTTGAAATCTCTAGCTATGAAGAAGTCTAAATTACCTTTCAAATATATTTTGTTTATTTCCCCTCTCTCTTGCTTAGAACAACTTTCTACCATTTCTTCTTCACAGTCTGCAATGGCTTAAAACAAATGAAATACATTGTTTAAGTAAGCTGGACAGACTTTTTTTTTACTTCACCTATTTTCTTCATCAATACTTCTGCAGTAAAAAGTGTCATGGTTTCTGCAGCTCTTAATTCATGAATTGTCCTATTTCTTTCTTTCACACTCTTCTTTTGTATTTACCTTTTGTGTGCACTTAAGTTCATCTGAAAGAGAATTAATAGCACTTTGAACGACTCTGGTGGCATTTTCAGTCAAATATTTGAAGTCTGGGTGTACTAGACTCAGATTATGCAGAGGTGTCCCACTAGTCTGATTTAAGGGTGTACCCCTCTTATTAAGAACAGATAAAAGGAAGATAAGAGTCTGTGATCAGTAGTACCCATGGGTATTACAATAAAAATGGAGAAGCTAAACAGTTACCTTAACCATATACAACATAATTTCAGATCAAACAATGCTGATCAACCGTTTTTTTAAGAATTTTTATTACCTGCTAATGATTCTCTGCTGCAGCTCATTTGTATCAGATAGAAGAAAGGCACAAAAACAGTTCAGCAACTTGGGTATGTTGATAGCCAAAGCTAGTAGCCTCCTTCTGAATAGCCAAAACAATAGTACAAAAAAAAACCCAGCATAGAACTATTCAACATTATGCTGAATTTCACTTAAGAGCTGTTATATCAGACAGCCACAACTGAGCCCAGATATATAATATCATCTGGATTCTCTAGAAAGTGATAAGGAGACTCACCACCTGATCCACCAGTAGTGTGGCTCCTTCTGCATTTTGTTTTCAGTTTTACTACTTCTCATTACAACTCCACTGTATTTTGAATTATTATGCTTTTGCTTTCTCCAATTTAATTCCCCAAACTCTTTCCCTTGCTATCTTGTAATTCTGGGAAACTGGAGCTGAATGTACCCAGATCAATAAAATGTAATGCAAAAGCTGACTTTTAGACCAATAAATTATTTTTTTTAGGTTGCCTAATGATACAGTCTCTTTCATATAACTGTGTTAGAATACTACTCAGGCACTGCAATAAGCATGTGTAATCATGTGTATTGCCCACATAACATCTTTTGAAGCAAATAGGTTTCTTTTGACATTTGCAGGAAATACAAATATTTTGTACCCCCTGAGATACTGTGTCTAAAATCTGGCTGTGAATCACCCATCTGTTTCCACAAAAGGCAATGACCTATCAAGATGGAATGGTGATTTGAAACTCCTAAATGCAATACATCATTTAAAAAAAAAAAATATATATATAAAAAAAAATTAGCTACACTCTGAACTGATGATAGGTGTTAAGGAAGTTTCTTTTCCCTAGATTTCTAAATGCAGAGACTCAGGCATGGATTCCAGAAATTCTTCTTAAATAAATGAGAGTGCTAGCAACCAGGACTGGGCAGTTTGCATGGCATTTTGTGTGGAAGGGAGCGCAGGAAGGGTGGGGAAGCTCTGCCAGCTCAACCAGGGAATATGGTATCCACCCAGCAGAAAGCCATGGCATCCGTAAGGTCGGCCTCCAGCACAAGTGATGCAGCCACCCAGACCAAGATCCAGTGGGAACATGCTGCCACTCAGGTGGTGGGCTGCAGGGTGTGCTCTGGTCTTACACCAATACCAGGTGGCAGAAGAGAGCACAGCAGGAGGAAACAGCAGAACTATTACCTTGGACTTCCAAAGGTCAGACTTTAGCCTGTTTAGGAGGCTGGTTGGCAGAGTCCCTTGGGAGGCAATCCTGAAGGGCAAAAGAGACCAGGAAGGCTGGTCTCTCTTCAGGAAGGAAATCTTAGAGGTGCAGCAGCAGGCTGTCCCCTAGTCCCAAAAGATGAGCCAGTGGGGAAGGAGACAGCCCTGACTGAATAGAGAGCTTTGGCCGGAACTCAGGAATGAAAGAAGAATTTATAATCTTTGGAAGAAGGGGCATGCAACTCAGGGGGACTACAGGGATTCTGTGAAGTTATACCAGGCAAAAATTAGGACCAAAACCCAACTAGAGCTGACCCTGGCTGCTGCCACAAAAGGGAACAAAAAATATTTCTACAAATACATCAGCAACCAACGAGGGCTAAGGAGAATCTCCACCTTCTGGTGGATCAGGGTGGGGGAAACCTAGTGACAGAGGATGAGGGAAAGGCTGGGGTACTAAATGCCCGTTTTGCATTCTTTAATAGTAAGACTGGTTGTGCTCCAGGCATACAGTCCCTGAGCCAGAAGACAGGGATGGGGAGCAAAATGAAGCCCCCACAATCCAAGGGGAAATGGTTAGCAACCTGCTACCCTTCTTAGACACACAGAAGGCCAAATCACGGATCTTGCACTTGAGTCACAACAACCCCATGCAACACTATGGGCTTGAGGAAGAGTGGCTGGAAAGCTGCCTGGCTGTAAAGGACCTGAGGGTGTTGGTCAACAGCCAGATTAAAATGAGCCAGCAGTGTGCCCAAGCAGCCAAAAAGGTCAACAGCATCCTGGCTTGTATCAAATATGGTGTGACCAGCAGGAAAAGGGAAGTTATTGTACCCCTGTACTTGCCACTGGTGAGACCCCACCCTGAATCCTGTGTTCAGTTTTGGGCCCTTCACTACAAGAAAGAAATTGAGACAGAGAAGGGCAACAAAGCTGGTGAGGGGTCTTAGGAAGAGTGGCTGAGGGAACTGGGTTTGTTTAACCTAGAAAAGTGAAGGCTGAGAGGAGACCTCATTGCTCTCTACAACTACCTGAAAGGAAGTTGTAGCGAGGTGGGTGTTGGTCTGTTTTCCCAAGTAGTAATTGATTGGATGAGAGGAAATAGCGTCAAGTTGTGCCAGGGAAGGTTCACATTGGATATTGGGAAAATTTTGTTCACAGAAAGGGTTGTCAGGTGTTGAAACAGGCTGCCCAGGAAAGTGGTTAAGTCACCATCCCTGAAGGTGTTTAAAAGGCACATAGATGAGGTTGTTATAGACATAGTTTAGTGCCAGTGTAAGGTTAATGGTTGGACTCAATGATCTTGAGGTTCTCTTCCAACCTAAATGATTCTGTGATTCTATGATTCTATAATTTCTTTGCATATAGGATAGAGCAGCTCAAAAAGGTTGCCTATGGTAGAGGAACCCCCACCCAAGAAAACCTTGGGCAATTATGCCCTTACAATCTAAGCTTCCCAGTCCTCACACATGGGTTTGGTCCAACTGGAAAACTGCAGTCTGGGTTCTCCCTGTTCTTCATTGGGTCTCCTCATTTTTGTCAGGTGGGTCATGTCTTACCTCTGCAGGTAATTATTTGTCTTTATCAACCAGACTAGATGTCAGTCAAAGCCCTGACCTTCAATTGTTATTTTGAACCTGCAGCTGGGGAGAAAAATAAGTCTTTGGCAATAACCAAAATGTTCTTCTGTTTTGTCTTCTTTTAGACACCATTCTCTCCCTTTTCTTTTCTTCAGGGATGCAGCTCTTTGCCAACTATGAAAAACCCCTTATCTAGTAGTCTGAACCTCTCTGAGGCCTTTTCTGCTTAACGAGGCAGAAAGTTCAAAAGTTCACAGCTTGCAGTCCAAGTAAACTTACACTAAGTGAATTCTATATAAGCAATTCTAAAAAGGTTCTATAAGAAGCAGTATACCAAATAATTCAATAACATAAGGCAGTCTATTCCCTAACAGTATGACAGCTAGAATCACCCAACACCCACAAACACTCATTTTAGATATCCTTCTAGTACACTTGTAAGGCAAGGAATTTGACTCAGAGATGTTATGAAGTATAATTAATGGAGAGTTGGAATAAAAGTAAAAGACAAACTTTTGCACTTAAAGCAATTTCATACAAACAGAGCCAAGGTATGCTGCACAAATCGATAGAAATTCACTAAATTAGAAAGAAAAATGCATACAAGTCTATACAATGTATGCGTCTTCCCCCATAAATCATGCAAATTCCTGTTGTGGGGTGAAAAATTTGTTTTCAGAAAAGGATTTTTACTGTATCTTTTGGGTCTTTTTGTGATATGTGCTTTACTTTGAATTCTTCCATCTGTTGTTTTTAGATAGTCTGCAGAGGAGTTTTAGTAGTTACAACATGCCAAACTGACCATGAACCATCAACATCAACACAGTAATATATAGTATAGACATAGGAAGACAGCATAGCTGTTCATTCAAAGTATCAGCTAAATCAAAATCAATTTGACTAGCATTGTGTCAGAATATCTGTAAGCAGTTCAACTTAAAATGTCATGCAAAAAATAATTAGGAGTCAGATGGGGGTTTAAAGGATATGAGGCTGCTATAGACCTTCTATAAAAACATTGTTTCCCTCTCACATTTGCCACCTGCTGCACCCTGCTTTCCCCAGAAAAAAAACAAACCAAACCAAACCAAACCAAACCAAACCAAACCAAACCAAACCAAACCAAACCAAACCAAACCAAACCAAACCAAACCAAACCAAGCCAAACCAAGCCAAACCAAACCAAGCCAAAACAACAACAACAACAACAACAACAACAACAAAAACAGTAAGAAAACCCATATACTTTTGTTTTGAGATTTGAAGGGTGCCGGAATCTTTTCAGAGCATTTATTTCCCTTATGTAGCACAGTGCACAGCTTAAAGGGGATGCCCTCTGCACCAATAACATTATATTTGTCTGCCAAGAAGACCGGAGCTGCTACTGTCATTATGAGTTTGGTGTGAGGTAGTTTAAACTGCTATCTCCTGAGGGGACACAACTTGTGTTTCACAGATGCTGAACTGGAAATGGTTTCTACCCTCTTTTTATATATATATTTTTTTTGCCCAGTTCAATGCAGAAAAGAACATTCTTTGAGCTGAATAAAAGTATGACTTACCATACACTGAACAAAATAGTAGTGCCACAATAGAATTCTAGTGCAATTGCTAAGTTCCTGCAGATGCAGTTTTCAGACTTACATAATGTTATTTTGTAGTCCTTGTATCTGAGCTCTGTAAAAGTGTGATAGATTATGTGAAAAATCTTTTCCAGCATTCAAACATTTAATGCAAAGGCAAGCTCTCTACACGGACTGAGGGGAGATTTCAGTACTATTTAGGCTCACTTTAAACATCAAGATTTTCTACTGATTTCATTAGAGTAAAGGAAACATATTGGGAGCCATGTGAGGTCAAAATCTATTACACATATCTGTCAAGTAAATATCAGTGTGTTATGAAAAGGTAGTAATACTGATGTTGGTGAACTAAGATCCTAGCCAGGAATCCAGTTTCCATTTTAAAATCTATTTACAACTTAAAGAGATGCATTACTAATAATTAGGATATTACATATTCAGCATAATAAATAGCATCAACATAAGCTTCCATGAAAAATTTGTGAAGTTATCATACAAGTATAATTCTAAAACAATAGCTAATGGAGAAAGTTAAATAAATAACCTAGGAGGTCTTCCAAATATTTTTTCAAATTTGTTAGTAAGAAACCCGATGCTGAGTGTTCTACTCTTCTCTCTAGGTAAAAACAGTGCTACTAGTAAGAATGTATACCTGGTTTACATCTAATGAAAAATCGGGCTTGTTTCAGAAAATCGGTTCTTGTTAGAGGTCTCCAGTCAGCTTCTGTTCATTAGAGGATCATCCTTGACATCTCAGTAACTCCATCACAGAAGAACAGAATAATTTAGGATGGAAGACACTTACGGATGCCATGTAGTCCAGCTTCATGATCTAATCAGAAACACACTTGAAGTAAGATTCAGCTTCAAAGTTAAAATAGGTTCCTTAGAGCCATGTCCAGTTGAGTTCTGACCATCTTTAAAGATGGAGATTCCACAGCTTATCCCAGCTACCTGTTCTAGTGTCTGACCATTCATGGCATCCTGGGGTGTATTAGAAGTGGGGTGGTTAGTAGGTTGAGAGAGGTTCTCCTTCCCCTCTACTCTGTCCTGGTGAGACCTGGAATATTGTGTCCACAACTGATGGAGAGAGTCCAGTGCAGGGCAACAAAGATGATTCAGGGAGTGGAGCATCTCCCTTATGAGGAAAGGCTGGGGTAGCTGGGGCTCTTTAGCTTGGAGAAGACGGGGTTGAGGGGTGACCTTATTAATGTTTATAAATATATAAAAGGAGAGTGTATGAGGATGAAGCCAGGTTCTTCTCAGTGACAACCAATGGTAAGACAAGGGGTAATGGGTTCAAATTGGAACACAAGAGGTTCCACTTAAATTTGAGAAGAAATTTCTTCACAGTGAGGGTAACAGAACACTGGAACAGGCTGCCCAGGGAGGTTGCGGAATCTCCTTCTCTGGAGACATTCAAAACTTGCCTGGACATACTCCTGTGTAGCCTCATCTAGGTGTTTCTGCTCTGGCAGGGGAATTGGACTAGATGATTTTCTGAGGTCCCTTCCAATCCCTACCATTCTGTGATTTTGTGATTTACAATTTTTTCCTGATAACTAATAGGAATTTCTCTTGTTGCAACTGGTGTTCATCAGCCCTTGCCCTTTCAGTGTACCACTCCAAGAATAATCATAATAATAGTTTCCTTTCCACAAACAAAATGTTACTTTGATTGAATCTGGTTATTTGTTCAACACGCTCAAATGCACTGAAATTCAAAGATTAACATAAGGAAACCCCAGACATTTCATATGTATTTCAGTAATATTTTAATGGTTTCATAATGTACCAAACAGACTGAAGAACTAGAGTGGGAAAAGGCTGGAAGCAAAGAGAATTTTTACCTTCCTGAATCTTAGAAATTCTCCATGTATCATAATTATTAGGTACAACATGTAGTCTCTACCATATTTTTATGTATATATATGTGAAGAATTTTATTAGGATAACAGCCATGTTAAGGAAAAAAAAAGTGAAAGAGCGTTCTAAATTATGCCTATCGGCTAAGGGAAATCTCACCTACCAATGATCATTGCTTCTCCCACTGATATCAGATAGAACTTGATTTCTCCAGCTCTAAGAAACTCCTTACTTTCTTCTTCCAACCAAACTGATAACACAAATCTGAGAGAAGGTAAGCTTCAAGCACAACAGCTTCAGGAAACAAAAACTAAGGTATCTTCAAGGCTAATCACCACAATCTTACATTTTAAACATGCTCATTGATTAAGGCAGCTCAGATGATAAAGATTTCTGAGTTTTCCTAAAGTGACAGTCAGATATCATTTTCAATTGGGAAGATCCCAGCCTGTGCTGAACTCCTGGTTTATGCTTTCCAAAGTGTAAGATCTTAGATTTGCCATTGTTGGACTTCACAAGCTTCTTGTTAGCCGACTCTTCCAGCCTATCCAGGTCATCCTGTAGGGTGGCTCTCCCTTACAAAGTGTCCACTTCCCCGCTCAGTTTGGTGTCATCAGCAAACTTCATCAGGGTGCACTTGATCTCACCATTGAGATCACTTATGAAGATGTTAAATAGTGTTGGGCCCAATACCAATCCCTGGGGGACCCCACTCGTGACAGGTTGCCACTTTGAAAAGGAGCTATTTACCACTGCCATCTGGATACATCTTGCCCTCCAGTTCCCCACTCACCACAGAGACCACTTGTCTAGACTGTAACATGTCAGTTTCTGTCTGAAGAGGCTGTGGGAAACCCTATCAAAAGTCTTGAAGAAATCCAGGTAAACAATGTCCACCGCTCACCTCGCATCAACCAAAAATTTTGTCATTGAAGGCAATCAGGTTCTTCAGCCACAGCTGAAGCATATTGAATCCAGGCTGGTTATTCCAAATCACATATTTAAACTGATTGATGATAGCCCCCAGGAGGATTCATTTCATAACTTTCCCATGGACTGAATTAAGAATTATAGGCTTATAATTTCCTGGATCCTCCTTTAAACTCTTCTTGTAGGTGGGGGTGACAATAGCCTTCTTTCAGTCTTCTGGGACATCTCCCAACCTCCATGAGTTCTCAAAGATTATGGAAAGTGACTTCATAATGATGTCAGCCATACCTCTTAACATTTTTGAGTGGACATTGTCAGGGCCCATCCATTTGTAGCTCCTGTAATAGTTTACATACCAACTCTTCCTTCAGTGGCTGTGGGTCTGCGTTAACATCAATCTGGATTTCTGTTCTCAGGGTCTGGGTCCCAACGGTGCTGGTAAAGACAGAGGAAAAGAAAGCATTGAAAACCTGTGCCTTTTCAGCATTGTTGGTGACTACTTCACCTCTAATTTTTAACAGCAGGCCAATATACTCTATGACTCTGAGACCATTCTCCAGTGCTGAGGTTAGCTGTCACTGAACAGCCTGAATCTGCAATATCAAACTTTCTTATCCTTCGAAACAGGCTCACACACAAACTGCCAGATGGGAATGATTACTGGAAATTATTGCTCTAGCTTGCAGACTGCACAGATGAATGACCTGAGAGAGTGCCACTTGGCACAGGTCAGAAGCACATTAAGCTATTGTTCTAACACTTTGGTGATACAGGATGTTCTTGGCTACTGTTTAATTTAGCAATATAGCTACAGCCTACAGACCCCCTATTTTGAGTTTCTAAAATTTAAATAGTACAATATTACAATAATAAAAGAATGGATCAAATAAGAACTTTGCAAATTAGGTGAACTACTTTTGATTATTTTGCATAAGTATGTCCAAAGCTTGCTATAATTCTTAGGGTGAATGCAAAGAGTTTCATAAGCTCAACATTAAAACCCATCACACTAGATTTTAGGAGTACTATTTGAAAAGAAGCTAAAAAAATTTGGTGTCAAGTTTCCATGGGAACCTTTACAATTTCCTGTAAAGGTATCTTCAGGAAATGTTCCACATTTCAAACACACACATCTATTAATGTTATTTTACCTGGATTGTCTGTATATGAACATTTATTTGCCTTCCCAGACTTTCACATAATTAAACCATAATTGCCAGACTATTAAGCACAGTATCCTGTCTAAAACAGACTATTCACAAACTTTAACAGACTTTAAAATCACAGAATGACACAGAAAACATGATCACAGGCAGATAGGGTATAACTCTTTTAGAAGGGTCTTATGATTAGCATATCCCTCCCTTCCAGTATTTATATACATTAATAAAATTCCTCCTGAACCTTCCTTCTCCAGGCTAAATGATCCCATCTCTGTTAGCCTTTCCTCATATTTTAGATGCCCCAGTACCTTCAGTCACCTTTGTGGTCCTTTGTGGTCATAGCGAGACCTCTCTCCATGAGTTTTCAATGCCCTGGGGAATCTGGAGAGGTCCTAGTTTACTGGAGGATGGCAATCATTGTCCCAGTCTTCAAGAAGGGCAACAGGGATGACCCCATCAACTACAGACCTGTCAATCTCACTTCCCTACTTGGCAAAATTATGGAGAAGATTATTCTGGGAGTTATTGAAAAACACCTGAAAGACAACACAGTCATTGGTCCCAGCCAGCACAGGTTCATGAGGGGAAAGTCCTGCTTAATAAACTTAATTTCTTTCTATGACAAAGTTAACCACACAGTCAACCAAGGGAAGCCAGTTGACATGATCACTTTGGATTTCAGTAAAGCCTTTGATACTGTCTCTCACAGTATCCTGCTGGACAAATACACAATAAAGTGGGTAAGCAATTGGCTGATGGGCTGGGCTGAAAGAATTGTAGTAAATGAGGATAAGTCAAGCTGGCGATCAGGCACTAGCAGAGTTCTGTAGGGACCCATCTTAGGGCCAGCACTCTTCAAGGTTCATAAATTACTTGAATGCAGGACTTGATGGAATACTAAATAAGCTCAACAATAACAAAAAATTGCGAGGAGCTATTGACACTCTTGAGGGCAGAAAGGCCCTGCAGAGGGACTTAGGCAAAATAGAGAACTGGGCAATCACCAGCCATGTGAAGTTTAACAAGGGGAAGTGCCAGATTTTGCGCGTAGGAAACAACCATCACTGGGGAGACATACAGACTGAGGAATGAGAGGCTGGAGAGCAGCACCAAGGAGAGGGATCTGGGGGTTCTGGTCAATGGCAAGTTGAACATGAGCCAAGGGCATGCCCTGGCAGCCAAGAGGGACAACCATGTCCTGGGGTGCATCAAGCACAGCATCATCAGCCGGGCAAGGAAGGTGATTGTCCCACTCTGCTCTGCACTGGTGTGGCCTTACCTGGAGCACTGTGTGCAGTTCTGGGTGCCACAGTATAAAAAATATATTAAGCTACTGGAGAGTGTCCAGAAAAGTTGGTGAAGGGTTTAGACCAGAAGCCATATGAGGAGCAGCTAAATTCACTTGGTTTGTTTATCCTGGAGAAAAGGAGACTCCTGGAGAAAAGATCTCATTGCACTCTACAGTTTCCTCACAAGGGGAGGAGGAAGGGCAGGTGCTGACCTCTTCTCTCTCAGGTGACCAATGACAGAACCTGAGGGAAAGGCAGGAAGATGTGCCAGGGGAGATTGAGGTTGGATATTAGTGAAAGGTTCTTACCCCAGAGGGTGGTGGAGCACTGGAACAGGCTCCCCAGGGAGGTAGGCACAGCTCCAAGCCTGACAGTGTTCAAGAAGAGACTGGACAATGCCCTCAGACACGTGGTGTGAACTGTGGGGTTGTCCTCTGCAGGAACAGGAGTTGGACTCGATGATTTTTGTGGGTTTCTTCCAATTCAGGGCATTCTGTGATTCTAGGTAAGTAGTCAGACATGATTTGCCCTTAGCAAAACCATGTTGGCTGTCACCAGTCACCTCTCTGTTTTCCATGTGCCTTAACATAGTTTCTAGGAGGATCTGCTCCATGATCTTGTTGGGAACACAGGGGAGACCGAACAGCCTGTAGTTCCCTGGGTGTTCTTTTTTCCTTTTTTAAAAATGAGGGTTATGTTTCCCCTTTTCCAGGCAATGGGAACTCCACCCGTCTGTCATGACTTTTCAAATATGATGGAAAGTGGCTTAGTAACTTCATCAGCAATTTCCATCAAGACTCTGGGATGCATCTCATCAGGTTCCATGGACATGTTCACATCCAGGTTCCTTAGAATGTGCTGAACCTGATCTTCTACTGTGAGCAGTAGTACTTCATTCTCCTGGTCCTTGCCTTTGGGTT
Organism: Columba livia; assembly: GCF_036013475.1. Lineage (NCBI taxonomy): Eukaryota > Metazoa > Chordata > Aves > Columbiformes > Columbidae > Columba > Columba livia. Next base: position 83,163,018 of record NC_088603.1, read on the forward strand.
CTGTGAACTGGGTGGCATGGCTATAGCACTTGCTGGTGAAGGCCAAGGTGTTGTTACTCAATCAAAAATGTTGTTGAGTACTTCAGCCTTCTCCATAGTAGTTGCAGCCAGGTCTCCTGTTTCACTCATCGGGAGGGGTATAGTTTCTTTCATATTTCTTTGTTGTCCTATGTACCTGCATCACAGAGACACCGCAAAGTCAGTTTTAAGCAGACAAGTTCCAAAACAGACTTTATTCTGGCCAGAAGAATGCTTCCAATAAACAGACCAAAATAGGGTTTACACAATTAGTTATCACTCCGATAACATAAAATACAGATTCGGATATCAGTTGAGGACATTATTGGGGTGTAGCAAAATGAGAATAATGAGAATCCATGGTGTACATGCACACATTAACAAGAAACAAAACAGAGCCCTCCGACTCCAGAGTAAACTATCACTCCCCTGGGTTAGGCAAGGACTCACACTCACCTGGTTAGGCAAGGACTTACACGTGCCTGGTTAGGCATGTACTCATTCAAGGATATATTCAGTAAACTATCACTCACCCAAATGAGGAGATGAGGCTCTCCCAATCCCGTGAAGTTTCCTTAGATGGCGTTGCAGTCTAAGGGGAGGGCTGTGTCTCAGCAGACTCGCTGTTCTGAGAAGACCATACAAAAGGAATCTTCGGTGGGAGCCCCATCTATAGTCTGATCAGATCTGGCTGTGGGCATTCCAGAAGCTTCCCAGCTTCTCTGGGCCCCTCCTCTGCTAACGACCCTGTCAACCGACTCTGGGTCCCACAAAAGAGCAATTAACTGCCCCATTGAGGGCTCTAGTTCTCAGAGGGGGATGCGCAACTGCCACACCAGTTCTCAGGGGAGGAAGTGCAACTGCCACAACCTGAAGAAGCCCTTATTATTTCTGTCCCTAGCCAAGTCCAGCTCCAGCATGGTCCTCATGGAGGATTTTAAGCACCCAAATTCTGCTGCAGGAACAACCAAGAATGGCAAAACCAGTCCTTGAAGTTTCTGGATGCACTGGTGACAACTTCCTGACACAGGTACTTAGTGCTATCAGATGTGATCAAGTTTAATAACGAATATAAACTCAGTATTTTCACCAAAATGTGCAGGTTTATTTGGTAGTCATTCAAGACTAAAAACCGAGAGTGTCACAGGGAGACAAGACAAAATGAGTATTTTTTTGTTGTTGTTGTTGTTTAAGGAATTCAGGGTGGGGAGGGACTGACATTTAAGAATTTTTAGAATAAGATTAATATTAGGAATCTTATACTGAGATTTCAAAATCTAGATAGGTAACCATGCAAAACAAATGCAGACATTCTATATCATGTCAGTCAACCTACACTTCTTAGCCTTTCTCTTCTGTGAGAGAAAAGGAAGAAATTAACAACAAAAAGGAGAAAGTCAATGTGTTGTCAGATGCAGAAATAAATTCCCTCCCCACAATTTAATAGTAATTGCACAACAGAAGGAAAATTAATATAATTCATATGGGTTCCCCTTGTGACTGAACAGGTCTTTAAGGCATATCTATTAATGCAAATGTGGATATACATGTATTGTATAACCACACATACTGAGAAAGATATGCAAAGACCATTGTAAAAGTTATTCAAAGCCCTTATTTCACAGGTGAAAACAGAGGAAATGCATTAGGTTATGTAATAAAAGCTCACCACAAACTAGCAGAGAGACAATGACAGGAGTGGAGTCCAAATAATACACTAAGTTCATCACAGAAGAGCCATTGGCCCATCAAAGGCCTATCTCCACTAGCCCAAAATAGCACAAAAGTACCCAAAAGCAGGTGGGAACCCCAGCCGAAGATGCCTGAGGAACAAACACCATGTCTGGGCTCCTCCCAGGGCTGTCTCAGCAAAGCCTAGGTGGGTCAGCTGTGGGAACAGAGGAGTCTCCCACCAGGTCTAGGTGTGTGTGTGTGTGCACAACAGTCTGTATAACTAAGTGGAGTAGGGCTTTGTATGCCCAGGTGCCAGCACACCTGGGGACACAGATCCAGGAGCCAGCAAGTGTGCAGACTGAGCCAGCCCAGCTGCTGGAGAGATCCACCTTGTACATATACATATATTTGTTCTTGTGTGAGCTGGCACAGTCAGGACACAGGAACAACCACAAACCCACAAATGAAATACAAAAAGTAAATGCATTTTTGTTACCTTGCAAACGGGGGGATTACTGGGGGAAGCAACACCAAGGCAGAGACACACAAACAGGGATGCAGGCACTGAGATGCTCAGTCTGTGTTAGACCCCCAAATATGCTGTTTTCACCTGCATTTCAACGATTCACACAGGCATAGTTTTTCTACTGTGCTTTGATCTTCCTCACAGTGGAGCAGGAATCTCAAGCATGTTCAATAAGGTGTCTCTGCGTCCATCACAGGCCTGTGTTATCTAAACACAGAGGTTATACTTGTCAAGCACACAAGGCTAAACAACAATTAGCATGATATATGTGTTTTTCTGCAGTCCAGGTGCAAGTCACTTGAGCATGTTTTCAGTCTCTCTCACCAATCTTCCATTATATTCCCACAGTTCTCACCAGTGGCCTTTCACCCTGTCCACTCAGAGAGGAGAGCAAGATGAGAGGGCTCTATCTGTGTTCATGTGAGTGCTCTGAGTGTCTGTCTGTGACTTATATACCTGGCCATGGATATATGTGGTCTAACACACATGCTCTGAGTGTGTGTGCCCACTGGGATTACATCTTCAGTCTTTCTGCTGGTTAGACCTGGGGACACAGAGCCGCAGCAGCCTCATCTCTCTTGTGCTGCCGGATCCAGCATGACATATTTTCATTTAAGAACATGGGCCATGTAATTGTTCTAACTTTGTCACAAACAGGATATTGAAATGTACTCATAAAAAGCCCCTCATAAGAAAGAAGTGACTTTAGCTATTACATATATATTTTTTAAACTGATTGCACTCTTTGAAAACTATGAAATTATGCTTTAAAAAAAAAAATTGTCGAAACTTTCATGCTAAAAGTGAATCTATATAAGGCAACTGTAGCTCAAATTAAAAAATACCCTGTCACTAGTAGGGTTTTCTTTCTACTTATGTATTAATCCTTTGCAGATGCTTTATGCATATATTCTATATTTAATATTGGCACTTACTAAGGAAAATTATGATGTTAAACATATTTTTGAAAATATACGCTGAAGTATCTCCAGGAAAATGCACTGCTTCAATTAAACTGTTAATACTGTCATCTTCAAAGAAACCCAGACTTTCATGACAGGATCATTTGAAGGCCTATTTTTTAAACATGAATGAGATTACAGGATTTTTGGTTTTCCTTATTTACACTGCCCAGGGCAGCAAGCAAACATATGGACCCTACAGACTAGTCATATACTATAAGCCTACTAAATCATGTGATATGTCCTTGCCTGCTTTAACCTAATCTTGATGTCATTAACAATTTATACCTGTATGGGCAACCAGACCCATCTACATTCTCATCTATAGCTTTAGCCTCTAGATGTCTTTCTTCCAAAGCTGATAAGACTTGAATAGGCTGAATTTTTAACAGATTTCTTTGAATCCTTTCAGAATTCTCTGCCTCACTTTTTGGTAACCCTTATTTCCCACCCCTGAGAATCCATTTTAATCCAGCTGTCTATCCCCCACCCCTGTTATGATTATTCAGCAAGATTATTCAACTGCAAAGAGAAATTCATTTGTTCTACTTTGGTGCCTGTAAATCAGATATGAGATCAGGAACTCCAAAAATTATAAGGTTTCACAATATCAGAAATGTTATGTGCTGGGGAAAAGCTTAATACAGAGACACACAGAGCAACCACAGACACTATTTACATCTGAATGTAAATGTCAATCTACATCTCAACGGAAATCAAGGGAATTGGATAGCCTGATTTGTTTTCATACTTTCCTGCCTTACATTTTTAGGCTGAGAGTTTAAAAGATTTTAAGAGAGTGATTTGCCCATCGGCAAAACAAGTCAGACAGTACAGCAAATAATTTGGCTAAATCCTATGGAAACATTCCTATGGAAACATTCTGCCTCACCAAACAACACAGACCAAATACAAAGACATTCAATCTGTTATGGTTCATCTTCCTTGCATCCCTGTGTCACCCTTCACTATTATAATAGAATCATAAAACGGTTTGGGTTGGAAGGGACCTTTAAAGATCATGTAGTTCCAACCTCTCTGCCACATGCAGGGATATCTTCCACTAGTTCAGGTTGCTCAAAGCCCCATCCAACCTGACGCTGAACACTTCCAAAGATAGGGCATGCACAGCTTCTTGACAATCTCTTCCAATGTCTCACCACCTTCACAGTAAACTATTTCTTCCTTGTATTCAGTCTACATCTACCCTCTTTCCACTTAAAACCATTGCCTCTTGTCCTATCACTATAGGCCTTTGTAAAATGTCCCTCTCCATTTCCTCATAAGCCCCCTTTAAGTATTGAAAGGCCACTGTAAGATTTCCCTGGAGTCTTCCTGTCTTCAAACTAAACAACCCAAATTTTCTCAACCTTTCTTCGTAGAAGAGGGGTTCCAGCCCTCTAATCAGTTTCATAGCACTCCTCTGCTCTCATTCTAACATGTCCGTATCTTTCTTGTACTGGGGGCTCCAGAGCTGGATGTAGTACTCCAGGTGGGATCTCATGAGAGTGGAGTAGAGGGGGACAATCATCTCCCTTGACCTGCTGGCCATGCTCCTTTTTGTGCAGCCCAGGGTATTACTGGTTTTCTGGGCTGTGAGTACACACTGCCAGCTAATGTTTTATTTTTCTATCAACAACCACAAGTCCTTCTCTGCAAGGCTACTCTGAATGCATTCTTCACCCAGTCTGTGTAGAAATATTAGGGATTGCCCAACCCAGGTTCAGGACCTTGCACTTGGCCTTATTGAATCTCATGAGGTTCACATGGGCCCACTTCTCAAGACAGTCAAGGTCTCTCTGGATGGCATCTCTTTCCTCTAGTGTATCAACTGTACCACTCAGCTTCACGTCGTCTGCAAATTTGCTGAGGCTATACTCAATCTCACTATGTCACTGATGAAGATATTAAACAGTACTGGTCCCAGTACAGATCCCTGCGAGACTTGTCACTGATCTCCATTTGGACAAGGATGCAGCCAATTTCTTATGCACTAAATAGTCTATCAAACCCATATCTCTCAAATTCAGTGACAAGGACATTGTATGAGACAACGTCAGACTTACAGAAGTCAAGATAGATTATATCAGTTGCTCTTCCATTATCTACCAATGCAGTCACTCCATTATACTGAGTTATGACAATTATGTAGGAAGCCAGAACACAACAGCTTAATTGGAAATCCTAGAATTATTACTGACTCCTGTCTTTTCCTCACACAAATCTATTGTTTTTTGCTCCAAAACAGGGAAAAAATTATGAATGCTAGTACAAATCAAAACAAATTATCAGGAATTCACATACTAAATCTATACGTTAATCTATGCCAGACAATAAAAAGCATCATAAGGACAACAAATCAGACTTATGCCAGAGATAAAAATCAAACATTTACAAAAAAGAAAAAGGTAAGAACATTTCCAGGAGAAAATTCTGAATACTCCTACTGGAATTTAGCTGAAGCAGAATTATTAGTTTCACTGTTTTGAAAATAAAGAATATTTTTAAACTTTCATTTCCTTCTTAGTTCAGTAACAGATAAATAGAAATCTATTAGATCAAACTCTTTTCACATTAACATTTATATTTTGTTTTTATTTCCACAAAGGTTAGGCAAATCATATTTGAATGATACCACGGGATCAGAAAAGTATTGACTGGAAGAGGTTGTGTAGTCCAGCCATCCACTCAAAATGTGGTGATAACCAACATCATAATATGACCATGGTTTTGCCAGTGTCTTCAAAACTTTCAAGGGTGGTGACTCAACAACTCCCTGGGAAACCTATTCCTGTGTTGCACTGTTCTCACAGCATTTTTTTCCAGTGTCCAGTCCAAGCAGTTTCAGTCATGGTTTTTAAATGTTGTTCCATATTATTTTTTTCTGACTCTACCACAGAGAGTCTGGGACCATCATCTTTGCAAGTCACCTTTCATGTAGTCATAGGCTGCAACAAGGTGGCCCCTTAGCCTCCTCTTTGTTGGCCTTAGCAGGTCCAGCCTCCACACTGCCAGCCTATCCTCTTAACTTGTGTGTTCCATTCACATAGCCACCTTGAAGCTGTGTATGGGAACCTCACATTATTGCCTATTGAGCGTCAGTTAACCAACTGTTCAAAATATACATAATAAAACATCAAAAACTTAATTCTATTTGTACTTTGAGGTGCAAGATGTTAATAAGATTAGCACACTAATGCTAACATATGTTTCAAGACACTAATGTGTCTTTCAAGACATGGAAATCGGAATAGTTTACTCAAATATGATAGAGGAATGGGAAGCATTTTACCTTTAAGCATTTGCCCTTTAATTGTTAACTTGAGATATTCGAGACTGTTATTATTATCCATTCAGCTAAACCTTCCTTGATTATTTGCCTAATATTTTCCCATGACAGAAGGACCCTAATTAGTAAACTCTAACTCAGAAATTCTATATTCCTTTGTTTAAAGGAGGGATAATATTCAAGTTTTCCGTTCATCCATTGCATTACTTGTATGAATGACTGTATCCCTTGACATGATTCTTAGATCTCATGACCTTTTATATTTAAGGAGAGTTGGGATCTTCCAGCTTGGAACAAGGTCAGGATGGAGACCTGTTTGGGCATTTCTGTTTGGGAGTTTCATTAATTCAGCTTTTTGCCATCCTCCCATTTTGCAGAGCCCTCTGGGCCTTTCTGCCCTTTTCTCTCTTCTCTCTCCAGGATCAGCTGTTCTGGACCAGGTGCTGTTTCCTGGGACCAGCTGCTTGGTGTGGGCGGAGTTTGTTAGGAATTGCTTTGTTGCCTCTAAGAGTTTGTTTTCCAAGTTCCTAAGAAGCAAGCTACATAAATGTCATTATCCAGCTCAAGTGTATGAAGAATACAGGACAATTCTGGAACCTAATTCCCAGTTACTAACTTGCGACCAGCGAATTCTACTTAGTTTAATGATTTCATCGCAGATGACTGCAGTGTAAGAACTGTGTTTTTTTTCCAGAATGTCAGACATACCTTGTTTTTATTCTGTTCTCTGATTGAAGTTAATAAGATGCCTGTTTGTGTGTTGAGATAACAATAAATCAAAATTTGCATGTTTTCAAATTGTCTCTTTCATCCTAGTACGCATTTACAATTAACATGTTTAACTTCAATGGGTCCCAAATCAAACTGTATATGTGGATAATAAAAAATACTGCATTTTCTTACAGTCCTTTCTACCAAGAACTCATTCTCTATGAGTCTAATAACCTACTTCAGTTACTCAACTAAATACACAAAATTTACTGCATACATACCAATTTTTTAGCCTCATGAAGAATACGATGACATCATCTAACCCAAACCATGATTCAAATGAAAGTAAGGTTTTGCACTTTCTTCCAGAGGCACATATGTAATGATGTGAGTAAAGACACAATTTGGGAAATTATCATGCATATTTTCATGTGTTATCTCTGTAAAGTCAGAAATTATCCATCATTGTAGAATTAGACCCTAAAATTACAGCAGTAACAACAAGCCTGTAAACTGGATTTTTAGCACAATATAATTAGGCAGATTGATTGCATTGCCTGGTGTGTTATTTATACAGACAAAAATGAAACTCAGTATCCAACATAGTTACAGATCTAACCACAACTGTTACAAATCTTATTAGAAGTAACACAGCATTGTCTAATTATGAGATCTTGTAAAAAGTGTATAGTTTCATCTTTCTTAATTTTATTCCAAGAGAAGCAAACTTTCCTTAAAATCCAATAAAGAACGAATGTCTACACAATGACCTGTGGAAAACAGGTCTTCTGGAACATCAAATTTCTTCTGTAGGCCAGGCTATAAGTTATGTGTAACTTTTAGAGTGCAGTGCTTGCCTTTCTAAATGAAGAGAGCAGATTGAATTCTGAAATAAGTCTCAGGTGAGAAACATGCCAAAAAATGGATGCCAAGACTGAAGTACCTGCAAAAAACGCTTTACTCACTGCATCAATGACTTAGAAAACTTTGCATGTTTTAGACTTCTATAAGTAGTTTAGATAACATCCTTCAGTCCTCACCACTTTTGTAAAATGAGAAGTAGTTTGACCATTTTTTTCGTTATTCAAATTGCACCCCAAAATAATTATGCAACAGATGGAGATACATTTGTCTTCAAGTGCTTTCTGTGACAGGAAAAGACACTTAGTTCAGCACTAGAAGAGGTGTTAGAGGACATCGAGTATTGAAAATGAACTAATCACTAAAAATAACTGCAACTGCTCATTATTTTTTTAATTGAAGTATTGTAATACAATTCTGTGTTCAAGTTTTTTTAAAACTTGATTTTTAAAAGTTGATTAAACAAGCAAAAATTTACGTGAACTACTAACAGAACAAATTCTATGAGAAATTCTTATGTACCTTTGGAAGTGAAGGAAAATAATACTGCAAGGAAGGATTTTAGAAAAGCCAAAAATTTTTCGAGGCTAGTAAATGAACAAAACCGAAAAATTCCCCAAAACACTGACATTCTTACAGGAAGGTTAATTATAGGATTTTAATCTGTTTTTTGTTTTCTTTTGTCAAAAATATATCATAGCAAAAAATGGTTTAAAAAGTTTCATTGACATTTGTCCATGGCAAAATAATTGAAAAATTGACTGGAATAAAATGAACTGATTAGTTTGACACTTGGATTTCCTGAAAGTCCTTCAAATATTGATCATGTATTCTCTCAAAGTTCATTTAGATAAACACAAGTAGCAGCTGATTTTGCCTCCAGAGACACTTCTCTCCTTATTTTCAATGATTTTGGAAAATATTTGAAATTCTGTCTAAAGAATAATGTAAATGACATGAATTTTAAACTTGGACTCTAGGATATATCATGGTTTGAATCACAGCACTATAAATCCTTGAGTTACAGTGTGGGCAAAAGTGCTGGAATAGCATAGGATAACAACCACAGTTATAAGTGGATAGAATTTCCTGACTTTTAGCTTGTTGACCCAGGAGAAATTTCATTAATAATTTCACGATGATGAATTCTTTTCATGGATATAATAATGTCATATTAAAGTTTTAGATCCTTAAATTTTAGATAGATAATAAATACCATTCTTTTACTTACAGATATTAAATATATGGGCTGCCTAGGTATTCCTCTGCTCACTACCTATTACCTGAAGATAATATCCTTGTCTTTCCCATGAAAGAATATGGAACATATTAGTATACAGGCAACTTCCTCCCAAAATAACCTTTTTAAAAACTTTTACCTTGTTTCCGTCAGTCAGTTCAGATAATCCATCAGACTTCCTAACAATGGGTATGCTTTTGTGGTAAAAAAGTCCAGAACTACATTTTAACGAAGCAGTGCAGAATGCCATTTCAGAAGCTACCCCAGTTTCATAAGAGACTCTGAGAATTCCAGCATTTCTCATCAGAAATATTTCACTAAAGAGCCTAATAATACTAGATGTAATCCAAAGTGCTTAAATGTTGAAAGTGCTTATACTTCCTCAGCAGGTCTGGACTTCACATCATAGCCTGATTTTTCTTTTAGTCTTGCGAAGAGAGCAATACTTTTTTTCATTTTTTCCTAAATAGTTTTAGAAAATATTATCCCAAATTTTACCTTATAACTCCTCAAATGAAAAAGTTTTCTGATAAAATATCTTGAAATGAAAACAGAAATGTTAAACTGATGGAAGATACAATATATCTGTGCTCAGACCCAAGACTAAAATTCTTCTACCGGGGAAGTAACATTTTACTCTTTGCACACCAGCTGTCCATTAAGAATATTCTAAATTCCTTATGATAATAATCTACTATTTTTCCTGATACATCAAAAAAATTAGGCCAAAATAAATGTTTTACATTACTCCAAATAAGGTGTTCTAAAAGAATGTTACAGATACCACTTCTTTTTCCTCTAGACCTTTATTCACACACCTACACACACCCACCATAATTAGCCCCAACTACAAAAGATTACATGAACTAACTTATTTTCCTGAACATAATGTTTGTTTCATGAACTTACATGGTCCACAAACTTGTTCATTGCCCCTACAGTAAATGCAGGTAAATTGACCAATGCATATAAACAGACAAGGAGATTCAATTCAAACAACTCCTTGTAGTTTTTCTCAGTGAACCATTAAGGCAATCTGGAAGAAGCAAAATCTGTTCCTTATAGATAAATCAGACAAACCTAAATTTTTCAAATATAAAGCTACAAAAATATCTATTGTGACATGAGGGTGGATTTATGCTGGAGATATCACCAAAGTTAAAGATATCATTTTAGCTACCTGACATGCAGAAAGATATGAGATACTGTTTAAGTGGGCTCATTGGTAGCTGCACACACACTTAAAAAGGCTGTGGCAACAAGATTAAGATTAAGATTACTGGAAGCTTGTGTTTGAACAAAGACAGACACATTTAAAGAAAATATCAGAGAGGGTTAACTCATTTCCTGAAGAATGATATTTCTTTTGCTCTTCTTTATGTATAGATAGATACATATGGCTAGATTTTAGAGCTACATTAATAAGTGAATGTAAAAAACCTAAACTGAGAATAAAAATACTTGAAAGACTTTTTGACTATTTATCTTTCAGCTAACACGTAATCTGTTTTGTCATGAAACACACTCATTAATTATAGCAGCCGTGCCTTTGCTAGTCCAGGAAAATGTGTACCCTTCAACATATGCTTATTCTCTGAAAGTATTTGCTAAAAAAAAAAAAAAAAAATTATATTCATTTTTTCCAGATGAGTTTGATAGTGACTTAATGATGTTAATTGACCTCTGGTGTTTCTTTTCATGTGCCAGCTCTGCACCTCATTTGACCTCAGGCTTGCAAAAACTAATTAAAAAAGAGCATGGAGGCAACTTTAAAACTCAAAAGAGCCAAGACAGATAACAATAGAAGACTTTCTCTATTTTTTTTTTTTTTCCTCCTGTTTCTTGAAGAAAGGAGTTCTATATTCTTAGCAAAATCCACAGACTGTCCTAGATAATAAGATCATCTGGGATCAATTACTGTCAGGCACAATGGTTCTTTAATTCAGATTTGAGAATGAGATAGCTGTTTATCTCTGTAAAAAATGAACACTGACATTCATCTTAAAATTTTAGGATTGCATAATTTTCACACATACTTATTTGGAGGGACTTCTGTTCCCAGTTTTTCTCCTAAGGGGGACAATTAAGGAGGCAGACTAGCTTGTATAGTATAAAGAGTAACACCTGATATGAATAAAAAAAGACTTTTTTTTCTACATAAAGAGTAGACAGTTGATTTCAAAGAATTATGCCTGCTTTTAGATGTTCTGTATGAAACCCAAATTTCTTACTAAAGAAAGATGTATTTTCAAAAGCCGGTCTAAACCTGAGCTGCTGGAGGAGATTTTTCCATCTTCTTCCCTGTGTACTCTCTGTCTTGCATCCTCCTCCAGCTCTTCAGCTCATGCACTTCTGCAGTCAGCCAAGTAATAGATCTGATATGCTGGAAACTAAAAAATAGAAATCCCCAAAACCAGTCAGGTTTAGGTCAAGTATGATTTTGTCCATTAAGCGTTCCGAAATATGCAGGAAAAGTAATGTTTTTGGTAGCAGGAGCCTTAAGGTAATTTAAATCAATCAAGAAATCAAGTACCAAGAGGAAAATGAGATTATTTTTATTACCTGTAGAGTGCAAAGCATACAAACAAGCATCCAGTAGTATTTTCCTCCTGTACTCTACATGGCATTTTGCAGGATAGTGGCACTTTTTTCACAGTCTGCAAACGTGTTCAGCAGAAGGACGGGCAGAAAAAAACAAAAGATCAATGTGTTCTAAAACAAAATTTACACAGCTGCATCCACATTCATAGGAAGTATCCTACACTCTTGAGGTTTTACTTATATTTTTCTATGCACTATTACTCCTGGACCAGGTAATTTCATCACAGGGCACTACATCATACAAGAGTGCCTGATAAGGTGTAAAGAGTGCTGAGTGCTATACTGAATATATACCAACTCCTTCAAGACAATGGATATTCAGTCTCATAATATTGAGCTGGAAAATGCAAAAGAAAAAAACCCTGAAGTTGTCACTCACTATGAACCGACCTATCAGGTTGGCTATTACCCTACTGTCTAAAACTTTTTCTGCATATTGCACAATTGATTGTCCATACAGGTAGGTGTCTGAGCCACTGGAAAGGCCTAGGTATTGGTCCTAAACAATTTACTTGCAACTGAACAGCGCAGGCTGCCTTCACAATATTGTCTCACTTGTAATAGAGATACGTGAGGAAGTGTTATGTGTTGGAATACATCCAATTCCCTAGATTGCATGTGTTAAAACTAGGCTATACTACTCCAAAAAAATGCTTACTACAAATGCAGCAGTTTTGGTGTGTTAGGATAAAAATGCTGTCAATCCCAAACGGGCTTTTATTATACAAGAAATCCATTGTGTAATACACATGGTTTATACATAGTTCTCTGCTTGGAAGGCTGCAATAACTTCGTTAGAGCCAGCAGGTGGAGAAATGCTTCCATTTAAAAAATACAAGTGAGAAATGACAAGTTCAGCAGCTATGGAGGAAAGCAGCTGCACTTTCTAAATCTATTCCTTCCTTATAATCACAAAATCCATACCAGTCTTAGTTTCCTAGGTAACCCTGTGAAACTGAGACTACTAGTAGAGACTAGGGAAAGTTAAAAACAAATATAATTTCAAGTTCACCTTCCATTAAATAAGTTTAAAAATGTCAGCTTTGATAAGACTCAGAAATTTAGATTATATTTTTTTCATCACACAATGGCTTGTACATGACACTGCCATTTCCACACAATGACTTGGAATGACTTTGTAAGATACCAGAGTATTGCACAATTTTTTTCAAGAATGCATATGCTGACCTCTCCTAGTTATTACAGTGGACACATATTCTTTTTATTGATCACTTGTACTGAATATAAGCATGCACATTGACACTGTAGAATATCAGAATCACACAGTCATCATCTTGTATTTTACTGAGGACACCTGTTCAGAAAAGAGCCATCAGCTGACACATATTAACATTACTGGAACTCATAACATCAAACTGACTACAGATGCTGAGATGGCCAGTGGAAACTCTCTTCCCATATTTCTTTATCTGTTGTCCTTCTAGGAAAAAAACCTACATTGTAGGGAAATAGAATTGCATTTAAAATGTACATGGAACTTATGTAAAGCAAACCCAGTCATATCCTCTTCTTCAAAATGAAGTCCATTCAGTATCCATCTTTATTGAAAAAATGGAAACACAGATTCTGAAATTGCTCTGGATGAAGAGATGCTATAAACCAATTAAAGAATAAAACTGCGTGTTATATATATACACATCCTATCTACCTTTTTGTCATTTACAGAATATGCATGGGATTGAAATATGGAAAGAAAATATTCCTATCCTTCAGAGAATGAGCTCCATGTATTTCAACAGAGCACTATGTGCAAAACTGGACTTGACCGACAAAACAGACTGACAGGTTGACAAAGATGGTAATTATATTATAGATCTCTAGATAACTAGTAATCTTAAGGGTTCCATTGTTAACTATAACTACAATTTAAGCAGTCATCCTGCCTAATTTCTATTGTTTCTTTTGAACCTTGACTTATATTTGGAAAAAGAAAATCAAATAGAAAAATAATCAGTATTAATATGCCCTAAGTATACCACAAAAACAGGCAAAAGGACTTAAAATAACAACTTTTTTAAGAAGTGGGGGGTAATAGTGAAAATTACTATCTAAAGAACTTATTTTAGCTAGAGCACACATTTTTTTCCAGACTCCTTAGTGATAGGCGCAAGTATCTGTATGCAACTATAGATGCACCATCTGCTATGCAGGCTTTCAGCTGGAGACCTGCAGTAAAACTTAGGAGAGAAAGCTGATTTTGTACAAGTTGGTCTTTGTGCTCTTACAAGTTTAACTGAATCTACAAATTAAACATCTGACTTAGCTGCGCAGTGATATGATTTCTGAAGACAAAGTTCCTACGAAATATGCAGTTTTAGCAAAGTGTTTAAGCATAGGTAAGATATGTTGCATGATCAATGCTCATAGTATGTGTTTCAGTACCCCAGGTACTGAAAAAACATCTCTGAAATACCTAAAACCCCTCAAAACCTATTCAGTGTAATCACCTTTGCAGAAATAAGCAACCAGATTTCTAGAGAGTACAGGAGAGCTTTTCAACTGGTTCTGCCTTTCAACCTCATATAAACTGATTTCCATTTCACACTTGATTTAAAAATCAGAATTCTCATTAATGTAGATATATTTGCATTTTGTTTGTGGTCAAAGGTGTCTAACATGCAGCCTTTCCCGAAAAAGCTTCAGATCAGCTAAGATTAATCAGGTCAAACTGTCTGTGACACCTTACTTTCCACAGTTTGTCACCATTTTGAGGGTTTTCTGATATGCCTATAGTGAAAGAGACCAGTAACCCTTCCACTGTGTTCTGCAGCAGTGTATGCAGCAAATTGTGCTGAATGAACGCTGTATTGGGTACATCTGTAATGCCTGGATTACCTAGGAGACCAACCATTTCACAAATTAGAAGTCCAGATGAAACTTCGAAGCATTTGTACTGTCAGCTGCAGGTAGAAATATGCATAATTAGCCCATGCCTTGGACAAACTTGCCAAGCTAGTTGCAATCTAGGAGCCTAAGTTAGCCTGGAGCTGCACCTGAATTCATGTGCCCTGTCATGGCCATGGGCTATGCAGCTTACACAAGCTGTCACTCCAGTCTGTAGGTTTCCCTATGTAGATATGTCTCACAATGAACTAGAGGCACTTATCACGTAATTGATAGCTCTTTTCTAGGTAACATTTTCTCAGTGGTATTGAGGATTAACTGGTTTAGATATTTTAGATTTTTTTTCTAAATATAGAAAAAATAAACCTCAGCTGCTCTCTAGTTACCATAGCAACTGTAAGGTATTATGGCACTTATCTGAGACCAAAGGCATACATACAGCATTTTCTATGTATAAAACTAACGTCTGAATCAATTTATATATATGCTAAGAACATTTAGTTTTTGCATTTTGCCTGTTTTACAGATGACCATTCACGTGACCCTACATTTGTTAGAAAACTGTTAGAATCATAAAATCATAGAATCATTTAGGTTGGAAAAGACCCTCAAGGTCTTTGAGTCCAACCATAAACCTAACACTTGCAAGTCCACCACTAAACTATGTCCCTAAGCAACACATCCAAACATCTTCTAGATACCTTCAGGGATTGTAACTCCACCACTTCCCTGGGCAGACTGTTCTAACACCTGACAACCTTCTCCATGAAGAAATGTTTCCTAATACCCAATCTAAACCTCCCCTAGCACAACTTGAGGCCATTTTCTCTTGTCCTATCACTTGCTACTTGGGAGAACACCCTCCATCCTACAGCCTCCTTGCAGGTAGTTGTACGCAACAATAAGGTCTCCCGTCAGCCTCCTTTTCTCCAGGGTAAATGACTCGATTTCCCTCAGATGCTTCGCATCAGACTTCTCCTCCAGACCTCTCACCAGATTTGTTGCCCTTCTCTGAACTCTCTTCAGCACCTCAATGTCTTTCCTGTAGTGAGGGGCTCCAAACTGAACACAGTATTTGAGGTGCAGCCTCACCATTGCCGAGCACGGTGGGATGATTACTTCCCTTGTCCTAGGGTGGAAAGTGTAGATGAAACATTTTGGGTTTTGTGACCAGTTTGTGTGACAGCAACAAAATTTGTAACTGCTCAACTACCAAGTTAGTAACTGGAAAGGAATAAATTGCATACAGGGTCCGAAAATAAAATCAGTTACTCCTACATGAAAAAACTAATAAGATATAAATTAATAGTAAAGTTAACAGGTACACTGAGCCACAAATTGTTCTGTAAGCCAAATTTTCAGTAAATTGTTTTTTTCAGACAGTTTACATATGCAATTTTTTCCCTGCATTCAGTTTATACTAACATCTCACCTGAAATACCGTGATAGTCCAGGAAAGAGAGCAGGAGCATGTTTAATTCATATAAACAGCAATCTCAAGTTATGTTTAAGCCTAATGACAGAACTCATGGTTAACTCATACTGGCTCATGGTATACAAAGCAGTTTAGTTCTAGTTTAGCTTTCCTTTTTTTGCCTCTGATAGTTACAAAAATAATTGTGAGAAGAAAAAGCTTTTTTGACCTGTCTTTTCTATTTTCTTTCATAATTTTTTTATTATTATTAAACCATTTCTAGCTCAAATCAAGCATTTATCAGTTCTAAATTGCAATAGTACAACTTAACACAGCTTAATACAGAATTGTACAACATTTTTTCTATCATAGTATTTGATGATAGTTTTTTTAATGGAGTAAAAATATCCTAACAAAGACAGTGAGCCCTGGGAATTTCTGCTTTCCAAATCATCAGTTTCACTTCAGTGCAAAGAGATTTTTCCTGGAAACCTGCTGGAAGGCTCCAGTTCACGGAGCTGTCTTTGATTCTCCCAAGAAAATGGGAGAGCTCTTGCTCAGAACGGGGAAGCAAGAGACTGCAAAAGCCATAAGAAGCTTTGTCCTGCATATTAGCCAACAGAGCAAGGGTGTACTTCTAACTGAACCCACTCCCACCTTCAGGCCCCAAGGACCTCCCCTTGTTCGTCTCCCACAGGCTCCTTGCATCATGCTGGCAGAGCAGCCCAGAGGGTTCCAGATCCACTGCTCCCCTCTGCCTGGGGCTCCATCCACAAGAGATGGCACCTCACCATGCTCCAGGGGCAGGGCAAGGGGATCCTCAGGGAAGAAAAGTCCATGCAATACTTGACAATCAGCAATTCTTTTATGGAGTGCTAGGAGACACTGTGCAGTCTGACGGGGCCTCCCTTTCCCGCCAGCAAGATGTCTGGATACTTTGCCCACTCTGAGCTGCTGCCAAGCGCAAATGGCTGTGTTGTTTGCAGGGTATCAGTTTGGTGGGTTTCCCTGAGGACCCCTGACCCTCCTGGAACTTTCTTGCCACCATCTTGTTGAGGGGATCCCAGGAATGGGACGAGGAGCGGCTGGAACCCAGGGCCCATGAGAGGAGGTGGACAGTGGTCCCTGTGCCTGAGGAGCAGCCTTTCTCTCAGGCAAGTAACATGGCAGGTGGGAGCGAGCCCCAGGAAAAGGGCTCTCAGACCACACCACCCTCCTCCTTCTCCCACATTTAGGCACCTTTCAGGCCACAGACTCCCACGCCCAGACCCACCATCTATGACCACACCCATCGACCACCGTCACAGTGGCTTCATGCCGTCACCAGCCAACTCACTGCCTTTTGTTCTAGCCCTGTAAAAGCAAGGGCGCCTGCAGCTGGCCTCCAGTGCAAGGCCCTTGGATGCCACGCATGCTTGGAAGGAAAAAGAGGCTGAGCAGCCAGGAGTGTGGATGCCCACCTCGGGGTGGAACACCGCAGAGCAGTGCCCCAACACCCAGAGGAGAGGCACCTCTTTTGCCACGAGGACCACGGACCTCGCTTCTCTGATCAATAGCCTACAGTGCATGGCTGTAGGCTGACCTGAGAACGCTGTGGAGCACAAATGTGTCTGTGTGTCAAGAAGCAGCTGGAGCAGCCAGGTGGTTGGCTGCCCACTTTGGTGCGGGACACCACAGAGCCACTTCCCTCAGCTGTAAAAGAGCAAAGCACATTCTAGGAGGAGAAAGCAGAGGCAGCAGAGGAAGAGGAGGAGGAACATCATGCCTTGTGCCATGACCAAAATCAACCTTGCTTCTCTTGTTGACAGCAAGCAGCACATGGCTGTAGGCCCACCAAGGAACAGCGTTGAGCCCAAGTGTGTCTGCCTGCCAGGGAGCAGGCCCAGCCAGTGAGAGGCTCCTCTTTTAGGCATTCACTTCAAAAGAACAACAAATCCCGAAATTCCTCACTTACTGAACTGGTGCAAAGGCTTAGAATTTAATTTCAACACCTTGAGTTTCTGTTACATTAACGAACATCATAGCACTTGAAAACACAGTGCATCTTCAGAAGAAAGGTAACCTGTAGCTCAAAATGACTGGTGAGAAGACTCCCACACCACCAGAGGTAAGAATTCCCATACTAGCAGCAACAGCACAATTCCTTCTAGCTCTAGGCTAGGCATTATGCGGGAGGATTTCTATTGCTCAGGAAATACTGCTAACTGCTTTGAAGTAACCTCTGTGCTAATGGTTCACACACTGTAATTTGGGAACTATTTCTCAGAGGTTGTTAAGTGCTTGCTACAGGATACGTCAATGTTATTTTGGAGAAAGTTGAAGGCTTCCTTTGCCCATATTTAACTAAATACGAATAGCTCTGAACAGAACCAGAAGCTGTGTAGGCAGAATATATTAACTTCAGCTCTCTGCTATGAAAGCACAGTTACTCTATGAAGTAGCTTACAGCACAGGCAGAGTGAGCCCACATCTGCCCACATCAGACATACTGATTGCAGGAAGGAATAAGCACCTAAGAGGAATCAGGAGTCTAACAGCCTTTATTAATCTGGGCTTTAACCTCTAAATGCAAGGCTTATATAAGTGTAGTGTTAGGATAAACAAATCTGTCATGTGCTTACATTGAAAGTTTATGTGTAAATCCAGAGCAATATTTAACTGCTCTGATTCCCGTAAAAAGCCACCTCTGCTTTATCTGTAGATATTTTCTACTTCCATGACAATTTTTAGCAGAAAATTGGGCAACTTCAAATAACTTAGATGGGATAAATGTGTTTCTCATTATTTTGAGTCCTACATGTCTGAGGAACTGTAAAAGGACAACACTTGCTCTCTGTTTTCCATGACATGAGATTAAAGGAGTCCCAACTGGAATGGTATTTACTGTTTAGCAACAAACCCCAGAAAAGTCTCAAGTGAAAATAAGAACTCAGTATCTGAGAACTTGGTTCTTTTTACTCTTTAACTTAAAAAAATGGAAAAGCTGAAATTATAATATCTTTCTCTACAGAGCTAGCACACAGCTTCCTTTCATCTCAGAACTCCATAAAGTAAAAATTATTTTAAATAGTACATTCACACTTAAAGAACTTTAAAGATTAATTATAGTTCTATGCAAAAAAATGCAGCTCTAACAACTTTATCCAAACAACAAATGGCTCATCACTATAATTCTGTGTTGCTTTTAGGCCTCTAAGTGTATCAGTCTCTTCAATTATCAGTCTGACTTCCTTATCTAGTTTATTTGTTTGAATAAGCTTTCTCATACCTTACTGGAGAGGAGATGTGATCTGTGACAGGACTTATTACTTATGCCTAGCACAACTGTTACTGAAACACACACAGTGCTTAACATGAGATGTGAATAGGTGAAACAGTCCATGCACTTCTTTTTAATCGAGTCAGTAGCCTACCTGCTGTACCACCAAGCAAGCCTGGCTTAAGTTCAATTGCTCACTTGTATTAAATATTACAAAATTGTATTTTGCCTTTGCTACACCTAAATGCTCCATCTAAATGTAAACTAAAAATCTAATAAAATTAGTCTCCAAAATGTGTTATATCCAGCACTGAAACTCAATCAACTCTTACAAAATGTTAGAAAAATGTTAAACTGAATATTTAAATAAAAAGTAACTGTAATGGAATGACCAGATTTTGAAAGCTACTTGCTTCATGTATTCTGCACAGTACTCCTCATGGAAAGTTTCACAGCCTGTACCTTCTTGGCATTTTATATGTCTGCATGAGCACACATTGTAGTATCTACATATATGAAGCATTCTGAAATCAGATGCTGGTACAGCAGCCTTTGCTGATGTGTTCTACATTTAAGAGTTTCCCACAGATAGAATTCATTTACATGCTGAAACTTAAGCTCAGGTATACCACTACAGCTTTGCAATGCTCTAAACCGGATTTAGTCAAAGATGGACTGCCCTGTAGTGTTGTAGGCAGAACCTAAACCTATGTCTTATTAATAATGTAATATTGCCTATGCTGACAACAGAGCATTATTTTCTTAGTTTGCATTCTTCAAAGAAACATTATTTAGATATTTACTATAAATGGAGAAAGTCTTGGCGTAAAATAGCCATTTATAGACACATGAATATCTGGAATGCTTAGCACTAATCTTGGATTTTTAAAGGCAAGCGATGCAGTAATGAAAATGTTTAGGGATTTGTGATAAACTAATAATGTAATCTACACTAGACATGTTATTTAGAAGTTCTGAATGTGATTTTAAAACCAGATGGAAATGCTAAAACTGACAATGCTGCAACGAAGTTTACAAGTACCAGTACTGATACAGTTTTATAGAACTTTGCATTTTAGCAAAATGAAAAGAAAAATCAAAATTAAGATCTTGATCTTGGAAACACCTAAATAGGTGTAGCATTCTCAAGTGCAAATTCTTGTGTCAAAGAAGGATAAACAATGAAACTCTTTTCCTAAAACCCTTTTGAAGCCTTAAACACCACTTAATTTAATATATTGTTTATCTGAACTTAATGGATAGTGAGGCAGTTGCACACCACCCTCTCCCCCCACCCCACCCCTTCCTTTGATATGGAAGGTACAGGCACATTCCCCGCTCCCTCAACATATCTCCCCACTCCTGCAACGGGGTTAACAGCTTCTTTTATTTGACCCCAGAGCCTGTTGGCCACGGTCCTTAACAGAGAGGAGGAGGGGGCGCAGATGCACCAAGGAGCTGAGAAGTTTCAGGGCACCCCATAACCAGAGTGGGGGTGCAGAGAAGCTTCTGGAATGCCCACAGTCAGATCTGACATGGCTATATAAACGGGACGCCTGCCGAGGCATGCGCTTGCCATGTTCTCTTGAAGTCGTGGGCCAAGAATGCTGTCATCAAGAGCCCTCCCCTTAGGCAGGATCGCTGCCTAAGGTAATCTACCGGGACTGGGACTACCTCAGCGCATCGTGTGGGTGAGGGATAACCTACTTAATATTTCCTCACAGGATTTGTGGGTGTTTTTCCTCACTAGACAAAGTGAGAGTATTCCATACCTAAATATGAGCACGTGTATTTGTTTTCTGATGTCAGAGATGGCTCTGACATTGTTTTTGTGAGCCACATGTACGCACATTGTGGATCTCCATTGTTATTATTTGCTGCACCCCAATAATTTCCTCAACTGATATTCGATCCTGTATTTACACTACTGGAGTGCTAAACCCCCATTTTTTACCAGTTAATTTGCTGCACCTTTTTGACTAGAATAAAAGCTTTGTTTTGGACCTTGTTGTCTACCTAAACTAACTTCAGGGTGCCGCCTTGACAGAGAGTTTCCTTAAAATTCTTCCCTAGTTAGTATTTGATAACATAGAAGGTCCATTTTCCGTTTTTCAAGAGGATAAATTAATGCTTTACACCATTTCTGCTTGTGTAGACCTATACATTTTAAATACATATAAATTGAAACTACAGTTTGAAAATTGAAAAAAGTAAATTGATCATCACTGTCCTTTTTAACTCTTCTTTATTCTGTGATGCAACTTCAGTGATACAATATTTAAGAGATTTTGTCTACTTCAGCAGAGATTTCTGTCTTTACTGATGTCAAATACGATTTCTTAGGGCAACAAAGATGATTAAGGGAGTGGAGCACCTCCCTTATGAAGAAAGGCTGAGGGAGCTGGGTCTCTTTAGTTTGAAGGAGACTGAGCGGTGACCTTATTAATATAAATATATATAAAGGGTGAGTGCCATGAGGATGGAGCCAGGCTCTTCTCAGTGGCAAACAACGATAGGACAAGGGGTAATGGGATCAAGCTGGAACACAAGAGGTTCCACTTAAATTTGAGAAGAAACTTCTTCACAGTGAGGGTGACAGAGCACTGGAACAGGCTGCCCAGGGAGGTTGTGGAGTCTCCTTCTTTGGAGACATTCAAAACCCGCCTGGACATGTTCTTGTGCGACCTCACCTAGTTGTTCCTGCTCCAGCAGGGGGATTGGACTAGATGATCTTTTGAGGTCCCTTCCAATCCCAAACATACTACGATACTGTGATACTGTGATACTGTGATTTCTTATACTCAGAACTGAGCTCTCAAAGTTCACACAGCAGTTTTTGATATCTATTGAATCTCAAGAGTCCTTCCTTCTCAAGATTGCTTTGTATCAATTCAGCCCTGCAACAGTGATATTGTATTTTCTGACCAAAAATGTGTCATTGATTTGTAGGAAGATGATTAACTGAGCAAAGACAGTTCTGTGTTTGCTAAAGGAAAAAAACACCATGTTTGCACCTTTAGCTAGAAATACATCTCTCTTCACTAGCTTCCATATTTTGGCCCAAACCCCTGCAATTTTAGTGGGCATGATGAAAGATGTTTTCTATGCAGCTCATCTTGCAGAATAGGTTTTGTTTATAAAAATAAATAAGCAAAAACTTGAAGACCCAATCCAAAATAGAAAGAACAATCTCATTTTAGAAATTTTTGCCCAAGTATGTATGCAAATACTCATCAGTGAGACTGAACTGTTGAAATACATCAGTCATACAAAGCACATTTTCAATATACATTTATGTAGACTTTGTTTAAGGATATAGATAAATTCAGGATTAGCCTTAAGAGATCCTTTTTTCCTGTCAAGGTTTAAGGCAAGGCAGCAATAAACCGTGGCAGACGTTCCCTGTTACTCTCTCACCTCCTGCCATCCCTTTATTTTAGATCGGAAAGATGATAGGAAAGATAAGGAGGAAGGAAGAGAGAGTTAGACTTCAAGTTGGAAGGTTTTAAAGGCTTTTACTGATGCTACTAATGAATAGAGAATATATACGAAATACACAAAACCAATCTTGAGTACTCGATGTGGAGCTGATGTCACTCCAGCAGCAGCGGAGCTGGGTGTGCAGAGCTGGCATGGCTCCAGCAGGTGCAGGCCAGACCCCCAGAAGTCACAGGTGGGACTTCACAGCAAACCGAAAACTGGTTGCAGGGATTACAGGGCCTGAGGCCTCCCAGATCACAGGCAGACAAACAAGGTCCTCTCTAGATTCTGGCCATGGTCAAAGAGAGCTTGATCCTCATGATCACCCTCTAATATAGAGGGTATGATGATTATGGGTTGGAATACTCAGATGATCCTCAGTTGGTCAGTTCCATTCACCCCTCTTCAAACACGCCCGTCTCACAATGGAACATGGGGAAACTTATCAGTCTTTCTTGGCTACCATAGTAATAAATCTAAACATGAACTTCAGCATTCGGTTGGTCTTCTAATCAGCACTGAGTACAGCATCCGAGGAAAAATATGCAGGCTAAAACTCAGAAAAGTGCAGCCACCTAGAAGAACTTAGCTGAAAGAAAAATCACTGAAAGAGAACTGGTCTTGTTTTCAACAAAACCAGGACACTTCTTAACAGTGCTTTGAGTGCTCACCAGATACTTAAAATTGTGAAAAATAAATACATTTTATATTTTATTATGGTATGAGATGTACTAACAAAATCAGATACGTATTGCAGTCATTGTATCTACTGGATTTTATGGAAAAATATGCATAACTTACTGCAATGTTGCATTCTAGCTAGGAGAATCCACAGGGGTAATACATACACGTACATGGGTGTAACTATATCAACTGGGAAAGTTCATGAACAAACATAATTATTTTAAATTAATTTAATTTTAGTCTTACTCCCTGCTAAAAAAGACAGACATATATTAGCATACTAGACATTAAAAAATTGAACAAATGTCTCAGAACAGTGAAGTTAGGAGGTACATTCCATGATGGGAAAAACTTGTCTCCTTGAGGACTTTCAAAGCAACGCCATGATATTTAAAAGATTGTGAAATGTCGAACATTTATGACCTTTCTTGGCAATATATCCATCCGTATATCAAAGATGAGGACTAGTGCTGTGACTAAGTTTACTCTTTGTCAGAAAACAAGTAGAACTTTAGTTGCATGCAGTTTTCAGGTGAAATTTCGGATATCAAACTGAGCTTGATGAAAGTAACGCCTGTGTCAATAATTTTTACCTACCTACTGTGTTAAAAGGTTGTTCTTAGTATATAGCAAGAAGAAGACAAATTAACTCAATGCATAGAATTTGAAGTTTGCTGAAATTTATAACAAGACAGGCACCCCAGCACCACTATCATCACAATTTCAGGAACATTAATAAACTAAACCAACCTCTGTCCAAGTTGTTCATTTTTCTGTTGAAAGAGAAATATTAAGCAAAATGAATAAAACTAAAACGAATATATATTCACTTTTGTTTGAACTGTTTGGCATAGAACTTAATCACTTTGTAAAAGGGAGGAAACAACAGGCAGAGTGTGATGAACTTTAAACAAACTTTTATAATTCTGTCAAAATAGTTAAGAAATGTAATTCTGATTAGATTCTCTTCAGAGATATGTGTGTTCATACTTGCATTTTTTCTATAATTTAATCATGTTTGTGGATTTTTTAAAAAAATCTTCCTTATTTTGTCTGTTTTTTAAACTAAGTGAGCTAAATTCAATTATACATTGAATGACACCTTTGAATTTAATGATGTATAGATTTAGAACAATGGAAATTATAATATAAAAAAGTAGCTTACAGTGTATTCCATTTTTTCTCAAAGCAGAATAGTTTCCAGTCAGCAATGACAGCTTTCATAACTTTAGGATGACATCTTGAAAGAGTACAATCACACAGACAAAATACAAACTAGAGCTCTGCAAAACTATACATCTTTTAGGCAAATTAACAGTAGAGTAGAACAAGAAAAATTGCTTAATAGCTAAGAGCCTTTTTGGGAGAACTGACTGAACGCTAGCTAGTGAGATCCTAAAAAGGAGGTGGTTTTTGTACCAGACATTCTTCTTGCGCTTTTTTCATATTCTCAGAACAAACTTTCCTCAAATGCAGTGTGAGGTCAAGGACAAGGCAGGCTTCAGGGCTAGGGATAGTTGGAAAGGGAGATGCAGTGGTGCCATACTGAGAAGAGGAATGATGTCATCTAGGGTGTATAAAAAATGTGAGGGTTCTGGACACAGCTTCATTAGAAAGGAATGTGGAGACACAGGTTTTATATCTTCCTCTAAAACTGTCAAAGACTCATTGAAGTACTGAAGAACCTACTGGAGGGCACTGACTGCTTTTTCTCAGAAATAATTCAGACAAGAAAATATATTCCTTCAGCTGAAGTGGACACTCCAAATGAAGACTTAATTTAGCAAGCAAGAATAAACAGCTGATGCTTTTCAACATTAAGAAAATCCTTTGAAATTAAGAGCAGAAATGTTGTAAAATGTAAGAAGAAACTGCAACGCTCTGAGAGGTATTTAAGGAAGCTGTAGTATACAAATGGTTACAAAATACAAAATCTGAACTTTCAAGTCTGAAAAACTGCTTCATAGTATATCTAAAAAGTGTAAAATATACTGATGAAATTAAATTTCCTACTCTTAATGATATACCAATTGCTTTTCATGTTAACTTTCTGGATTCATTGTTTTCACTCATATAAATTATTTATTTACTAGAGCTGTAAAATGTGATCTATATTTGTTTTCATTGTTTACACAGCAAACGTTATATTTTATCTTCTCTCAGGTACCTTTATGAAGCTCTTTCCAAAACACTTAGGAGTGATCATTTTAACACTCCAGTTCTATCAGGATTGCTCTACAGTGATGAGTATTTGTTTACACACAATGCCTTGCTCTGATGTAGAGCCTCAGTGATAGCAAATATGACAAACTACATGTTTAAATCAAGATGTGGTAAGAATATTTCTGAATTGCTCTCTAAAAAAGAAAGCATCTGGCCTTTAAGTGAGTTGGTCTTGTTTGAATCCAGTCTGTCTGCCAAACATCAGATTAAACAGTCCTAGGAAAGCACACTTTACCTTCCACACAGTCTGATATATTAAACAAATCATAGAAACATTTAGGTTGGAAAAGACCCTTAAGATCATTGAGTTTAACTATAACCCTAACACTGCCAAGTCCACCACTAAACCATGTCCTTAAGGACCATATCTACACATCTTTTAAATACCTCCAGGTATACTAACTCAACAACTTCCCTGGGCAGCCTGTTCTAATGTCTGACAACACCTTCAGTGAAGAAGTTTTCCCTAATATTCAATCCAAACCTCCCCTGCCATAACTTGAGACCATTTTGTCTTGTTCTGTCACTTGCTACTTTGGAAAAGAGACCAACACCCTTCATATGCTACAACTTCCTTTCAGATAATTGTAGAGAGAGATGAGGTCTCCCCTCAGCCTCCTTTTTTCCAGGCTAAACATCCCCAGGTCCCTCAGCTGTTCCTCATAAGACTTGTGCTCCAGAGCCCTCATCAGCTTCATTGCCCTTCTCTGAACTCTCTTCAGCACCTCAATGTCTCTCTTGTAGTGAAGGGCCCAAAACTGAACACAGTATTTGAGGTGCAGCCTCACCGATGCCGAGCACAGTGGAACGATCACTTCCCTATTACTGCTGGCCACACTATATTTGATATAAGCCAGGAGGCTGTTGGCCTTTTTGGGCACACTGCTGGCTCATGTTCAGCTGGTTGTTGATCAACATCCCTAGGTCCTTCACAGTAAGGCAGCTTTGCAGCCACTCTTCTCCAAACCTGTAGCACTGCCTGGAGTTGTTGTGACTCAAGTGCAGGACCTGGCACTTGGCCTCAGCCCACTGATTCAGCCTGCCCCATTCCTTCTCTGGAGCCTTCATACCCTCCAGCAGATCTACATTCCCACCCAATTTGATGTCACCTGCAAACTTACTAAGGGTGCACTCAATCCCCTCATCCAGATCATTGATAAAGAGAATAAACAGAATTGGACCAAATACTGAGCCCTGGAAAACATGACTCATGACTGTCTGCCAACTGGTTTTAACTCCATTCAGCACAACTCTTTGTGCCCAGCCATCCAAACAGTTCTTTATGCAGTTAAGAGTATGCCCCTCCAAGCCATGAGCATCCAGTTTCTCCAGGAAAATGCTGTCAGAAGTGTCAAAAGCTTTACTAAAGTCCATGTAAATAACATCCACAGGCTTTCCCTCATCCACTAAGCAAGTCCCTTTGTCATAGGAGGAGATCAGGTTTGTCAAGCAGGTTCTGCCTTTCATAAACCCATGCTGACTGGGCCTGATCAGCTGGTTGTCTTGTGTGTGCTACGTGATGGCACTCAGGATGATCTACTCCATGACTTTCCCTGGTGTCACATCCCACCCTTAGGTATGAGTTGGGAGGAGAAATGACTCAGGTTTCTGGGTCCCTTTTGGTTGGAAAACAGTACATGCAGTACTTAAGATCCACAAACAAAAGGCTTTTATTTTGCAGGTTGGCCTAAATGGTATATGATTCAGTGGCAGAAGAATTTACATTATTGTACGTTTGATTGGTAAACATAAAAAGTTTGTGGCATATTCAGGGTTGTAAATCTCATGTTACTGTGTTACTTATAAAAGGCAAAGCAAAAAAGGTAGAAGTATGGGAAAGAAAGAAAAGAGAGATAAAGATTTCACCATCCTTATGGCTCTGCTTTATCTGTGTTGGAGTTCACAGTTTCAGGTCCAGCAATGTGCAGTGTCCTCTGGTGTCTTGTTCAGTTCATGTAGTGAGACTGGTGGGCAGAGTGGTCCTCAGGATGGTGCTTACACAAGGTGGGCCTTTATAGCTGTCTGGGTTGCCTGCTTGCATAACTTTTGGTCTTTTGTGGAGGTGTTATTGTGAAAGAGAGAAAAGTCTGGGGGGAAGGGGTGATTGCAAAAGATTGACAAGTCTCAGGCCATGTTGAAGGGTCTCAGCTTTTCCCTTTGTGCCATGCTAGGCCTATCAGAAGGTGGAGCTATGTGCCCTTTGGCATGTCCCCCACCTCCTGTATCAGCCGGCCAGCCTGGGCTGTGGATCATTATCTTGTCCTTGATAGGTAAATCGCAGTTCACTCTGTACTGAATGTGTCATCTCCTGCGGCTGGATGAACAGGTTTTGTCACAATATTTCGACCATTATCCTTATCAGTACATGACACCTGGCATTGAGGTCAGACTGGCAGGCCTGTAGTTCCCCAGATCCTCCTTCTGGCCCTTTGTGTATATGGGTGTCACATTTGCCAACTTCCAGTCAATTGGGACCTCCTCTATTAGAGAGGAGTGCTGATAAATGATGGGAAGTGGCTTGGTGAACACCTCTGTCAGCTCCCTCAGTACCATTGGGTGGATCTCATCCAGCCCCCTAGATTTGTATGTGTCTAAGTGGTGTAACAGGTCACTAACCATTTCCCCTTGGATTATGGGGACTTCCTTCTGCTCCCTGTCCCTGTCTTCTGGTGTCTGGATACCCAGAGAAAAACTGGTCTGACTATTAAAGACTGAGGCAAAGATGGTATTTAGTACCTCAGCCTTTTCCTCATCCTTTGTCACTGTGTTTCCCTCCACAGCCAATAAAAGACCCCTAATCCTCTTTTTGCTTTTAATGCATTTGTAGAAATATATTTATTGTCTTTATCATGGTTTCTGCTGGGATAGAGTTAATTTTCTTCTTAGTAGGTGGTATAGTGTTGTGGTTTGGATTTAGAATGAGAATAATGTTGATAATACACTGATGTTTTCTTTGTTGATAAGTACCTAAGGACTTTTCAGCTTCTGACTCCATGCCGGGTGCCTAAGAAGTTGTGAGGGGACACAACCAGGACAGCTGACCACAACTGACCAAAGGGATATTCTATACCATATGATATCTCACCTTGAGTCCCAGCTCCAGAGCATTAGGAGCTTCTGTTTAGAGACCTGCTAGGACTCAGGCTGCCTTTCCTCAGTCTCTTTCTTCTTGTGTCTATCCTGACTGCAACCAAGAGTGGTGAAGAGGATCTAGACGTGTGTCCTGTGGGCAGGAGACCCAACAGTCATGCAGATTCCCAGGGCAGAGTGACGTGAGGCAGCTAGACCCTGCCCAAACCTCAGTCTCCATTTCAGACTGGGAAGAAGGCAGTGTTCAGTGCTCTTGCATAACTTGAGTTAAAGCAGTAATTTAAATAGAAACTGGATCAGCCTGGTTCAATCTACTGCCAAACTAATTATCAACAAAATAAAACTTAAGCTTGTAACATAAAACCTCTGAACCTGGCCGTAAATATTTCTTTTTGAGGCACTTAATTTTTCTCAGATTTATCTGCTATGTTATGAGAAACTTTCTTTCCACTTTATACTCATGTTCTCTGAACTGTAGCAGCCTTAACATTTCATGTCTGTTACTGCTTGGCTTGAGACTTCAGTCCTCACAAGAAGCACATGAATACCTGACCTGTAGACAGTGTAAACACATGTGTTGCAAAGGGATTGGGAGAGATACCTACATCACTATATGCACATGCTAGGAAGCTAACTGAAATTGTGAATTCTGTATAAACTGCTTTCAAAATTAATGTAGCTCCTGAGTACTCTTCTTGCCCAGAACATTTAACAGAGCAAAAAGGAGTCTACTGAGACTCATGACAAGAAGGAAGTGTAACAGAAAATCAAATACGTCACTTAAAGCAGAAATGTATCAGGCAGGGATTTGTACTAAGATAGCTTCAAATGTACTCTTAGAAGAAAAAAAAAAAGTATCAGTGGTTGTTTAAAGGGCCAACCACAGCAATAAAGATTAGATTGAAAGAATACTTTCCTTATAGGATTAAAGTGTATTTGCTAGAAGAGGAAAAATAGAACCTAATAAACTTACAAGTGGGAGGACTCATACTCAATCTAGTTGTTACAACTGGGGAGGGGGGTGAAAGAAAGAAAGAAAATTTAAAAAAAGTAATAGATGTTATGTTTCACTGAATAGGAAACTGGTACTTACATGTGGCTTTAGCAACACTGCAAATTTGTGAGTTAAAAGCCCAGTTGCATACAGAAGATGTAATTAGCTCACAGTACAAGATGGAACATGCAAGGAAGTGGCCAGGGTCAGGACCAAGGACAGGTTTTCTTAAACAAAATGAAGTTATTCCGGGTAAATGGTGTGGCAGATAGAGTGTTGTATCTTAGTTGCAGAGTTGAACATACCATCAAAACAAAATTTTTGCATTTTCCCACAGCAGCTCTGAAAGATGTAGAAGGTAAGAAAAAAAGCCATGGATTCTGAAATGAAAATAAAAAGTTCAATCTTATCACAAACCACTCTAAAATATCATGATGAAGTATAGTCATGATGGTAGCTAGATATTACTATGAGAAAACATGTGTTAGGGTGGAAAGTACTGCACTAATTTTTTTTTTCTGAAATTCTTATTACAATATTATAAAAGTATAACTTCAAACAAAGCAAAAAATGTTCTCTGAAAACTGCTGGCAGATAGCCGTGCTTTGGTTATGCAAAAGGTTGTGTACAGTTCCTAGTTCTAACTGGGAGGAAATTTTCTGTCCAAGGAGTTCCACTTGCTGCATGCATGACCTGCCATGACACCTCTACAAAGCAACAGAATCCTCCCCCTGGGCTCTGTTCTCAATCACAGTGAAGCACACAGAAAGAAGTATGGGTGCAGACATAGAATCATAGAATTATTTCAGTTGGAAAAGACCCTCAGGATCATCGAGTCCAACCATAACCTAACCTAACTCTAGCACTAAACCATATCCCTAAGAACCTCATCTAAATGCCTTTTAAACACCTTCAAGGATGGCGACTCCACCACTTCCTTGGGCAGCCTGTTCCAATGCCTGACAATGCTTTCTATGAAAATTTTTTTCCTAATATCCAATCTAAACCTCCCCTGGCAGAACTTGAGGCCATTTCCTCTCATCCTATCACTTTCTACTTGGGAGAAGAGACCAAAACTCTCCATGCTACAACCTCCTTTCAGGTAGTTGTAGACAGCAATAAGGTCTCCCCTCAGCCTACTTTTCTCTAGGCTAAACAGTCCCAGTTCCCTCAGCCGCACCTTATAAGATTTGCACTCCAGCCCCCTCATGCAGCAAAACATAGAAGGGTGTTCTGCAAAACTGTGCCTAAGATTAGGCTGACTGAAATAATTCTCTATTTAAGGTACTTAGAATGCAAAAAACCCACTATTGTTTAGCTGAATGGGCAGGAAAATAAATTAAAATGTGCAAAGACCTAGCATGGGACATGCCTAGACACATTTCATTTTGTCTCACTCTTGATAGTTTTTCACTGATTTATAATAGATGATAATTATATTTATCTCCACAATAAGCTTCACCAGAACTTTACAGATTGTTTCTTGCCTTTTGGTACTGTAATATGATCAGTTTTATCCATTAACTAGGCTTAGTCCACCAGTCTATCCTAAAATGAGTTAAAACCTGCTAATGACAGGGTGACTACTATCAAGTTGAATGACAACTACTACCCTCACAGGGCTACTTGATCTTGAGAGTACAGACCCCTGAACTTTCTATTCATCAAGTGCTCATACTTGACTTTGCAGAAAGCTGTTGCTTTAAATATTATTAGCAATTGGCAATACCTCTGCATCAGAAGTTCCTGATGTGAAAATAAATACTTTTCCAAGGATTTCCTTCTTCTAAGAGAGAGAATGAGTCTTCAAAAAGTTTTTTCCTTGAATGCATGACATTACCCTCTTACAATGGAAAAGTTACAGGAAAACAAAACACAAGTTTCATATTTAACCTTCTTGCTTTCTTCTGTCTTTCCCTCAAATCCCCACCCCTAGAAGAAATTAACATTTTGTAAGAACTCTGAACTTACCCTGCTTGAATTTTAGTTGCTTTAGAACTGGAATGGAAATCAAGTTAAATGTTTAAATAACGTAAATAAGGGATATTAGACTATTTTACATCACTATTACAGCCAAAGCAAAGCCTCTCCATATATTTCAAAATATCAAGCCCACATCATAGAAGAAATTCTAAATAAAAATCAAAGTTCAAGTCAAACTGAACATCTAAACATTGCCACTGACATTGACTTAGACCATGACTTTTATGTTAACCCATTTTATTATTTTTTTTTATTCTTCTGCATTTTTTTCTGAAAACCACTAATTAAATATTCATGACGTACAAAAATGAAAGCATATTCATCATCTTCACACACTAAGGTTTGCTTGACGCATTGTCTGACAACTTATTGCTTGGCATTGTAGAAAGCTTGAAATCTCTACATTACCTTAGCTTTAAATTCTTCCACTTTCCAGTTGTCTTAATCCTCATATACTCATTTCCTTTGCAGTTTTAAGAAAACATCTCCATAGTGCTCTAAAACATATTGTTTTTAAAATGTGTTGCTCAGCAGTATTTGAAAGGAATATATTTGACTACAAATTTTGAAAACTGAACCAGTTTTAGATGACTGCATCTCTAGCATACATATGCCATTTCTTTCATTCTAGAGATGCCTATTGCAAATAAGCTTCAGAACACATATGTGATAAAAAGAGGAATCATTGTTACATTTAGCCTTCAGTAGAGTCTGGAACAACGGTTTCACATAAACCAGATGTCTTAGCATCCATATTTAAATTAGATAGAGTAGCTGGTGGGCATTAAAGAAGCTGCACAAATGGATTCAAGTCCTCAGCAAAGCTTATTTAATATGTAGGATAAAAGTTAGATTGACAGTCCTGGAAATAATTACTTATTTTTCCACAGAGCTGGATAATGACAACAGCTGCATACAGTATTCACATGGCCATGAGAGAGCTTGATGCTATACTTTCACTTTACCTCTAATTCAAACCTCACACTTACGATAAGCCCCCAGCAGAAGGTTGTCTGCTGTGATGTAGACAAAGTAGGGAGGCATAAATTCTAGAAGGAACAGCCTACTTTATAAGATTAGTAACTGAGGTTTGAATCTGAGCTTTAGCTGAAACATCAAATTGAAGGAATATATAGGCAGCCTTGTGCCAGATATAGTATCTCCTTAGACTGTCCACATGAGATAATATAAATATAGGAATGTTTTCACAGCAGAAAAATAAGGAAAGCTTATAGAACTTAGCATGAAAACTTGTAGTTTGAAAATTAAAGAAAGTCATTATTGAATGTCATTAATCTTCCTCTCCTACTGAAGAAACTGAAGCTTCCAACTTTATGCTCATAAATAATGAAAACACTTTTCGAGAAAGCAATTATCTTTTATTAGTACAGTTTGAGTCAAGTATTGACTCAATAACCTCATGTCCACTACCTAATAACTGTAAGTCTGGGAGATTTATGCTATAAAAATATGTATATTCTTCTGTGACAAAACTGTTCTGAATTATTTTGTGTACAAAACAGTTATCTGAAGTGGCACATCATTTATACATTAAAAATTCCTCACATTTCATACTGCCTCCTGTTGTATTTTGAGTTCACTTTTGAATCATTTAGGGAAGTTTCTTTACCCTAGGTATCCTGAAGCAGAGTGTCAGGCACAAATTCCAGAAATTCCTCTTAAATAATTTATTTGAAAGGCACAGTGCTAAAGAGCAACTCAAGTTGAGTGTCTCTGAAGACCCTTAGAATATAAGTTTCCCACTCCTGACATGCCAGTTTAGGCCAATTGTAAAATTAGAGTTGGGGTCTCCCAGTTCTTCATTGAATGCCTTCATTTCTTGCCTCTGCAAGTGATTGTCTTTTGCTGGTCAGCCTGAGCATCAGTCTTGGCACTGTCCATCAGCTGCTATTTTGCACCTGCACATGAGAGGTTGTAGAAAGTTCTTGACTAAAACTTCGGTAAGTTCTCACATTCTTCTGTTTCTTTTCTTCTTTAGATGTGACATTCCATTCCTTTACTTATCTTTAGGGATATAACTCCCACTGACAATCGAAAGCTCACTTATATTCTGGCTGGGTCCCTTATTAACTAGGCAGAAAGTTCAAAGGTTCACATCTTGTGGCCTAAACAGACTTACTTAGACTAAATGAGTTATGCTAAGCAAGTTCTATAAGAAGCCATATACCAAATAGTTTAGTAACATAAGACCTGAACATAGGCTAAAGATAGTCTAAATTTCTTAATAATTTAAGAGAATAAAAATCAATTATATGGGTTATAACTTGTGAAGTTATGAAGAAGGAAAATAGGAGCAATGTTGGATTTTTATTATATCTAGCATATAACATCTTCTAAGGTTCAGGTAAAGTATAGTGGAAACTGTTCCGTCAGTTGTCTTAAGGTAACTTTAAAATAAACATAAAAAAGAGAGTATCATATCATAACACTAAATTATCTTATCAAAAAAGGACAACCGAACTAATTTCAAGGCTGTGGTATTCACTGCACAAACATTAAATCTGTCCAATTTTTAAAATCAAGCTGTGAATTATAGCAAGTCTTGTAAAACCTGATCTCTCATAGTGACCTGCTGAAAGAAGGCTGTTACTTCAGCTTCAGCAGGTAAGCAAAATATTTTTCGCTGTTAATAAAAAGAAAAAGCACAGCAGAGAAGTCTTAGTAAAGATCCTCAGATTTTTAAGCTCTCATTACTCCAGGGGCTATCAGTTTAAATAGATTCCTTCATTTTCTTATATCTTTAATTACATACCATACATACCAGGCAAATCAATCACCCCCTCCTTTTTTTTTTTTTTTTTTTTTTTTCCCCCCCATCTTTTTCTTGGCAGTGAGAGTACATGGTAGAACCACATACTTCATGTACTCACTATGAAACACCTAAGTGTTTTACAGGTTTTAATTTAGTTTTACAGCATGCATGTAAAATAAAGGCTTATGAAAATCTCTGTTCTCTATTTCCAGCAGCCCTGTTCTTCTTCAGAATCATTAGAGCATTCAGCACTTCATATTCAAAACACAGTGCCCACCAACCTCAACTGCAGCAACTGTGACCCAGTATCTACCTTAAGCAGCCAAAACCAAGCACTACCTGTAAGCTATTTTTCTTGAATTCATGCTATCTTTGGCATTGACAAGAACACAACTGAGTGCTCACTACAAGGAAAACACCTGACTGGCTCAACCACTGGTTCATGTTTCTTTTCCTGTATGATTTCTAGTTGCTGCAAAAAGTGAGGCAGTGGCTTTACAAACAACCCTTCCTCAGAGCAGATGCAGAACTCATTGCAGTTCTATAGGACACGCAGTATGATATAATAAGACAAACATAAACATTATATATTAGGAATAATTAAGTAAGAGCACACAGACAACTAACACTTTCATTTTTAGCAACTTTTGAATACTTGGCCTGCAAAATCAGGAGCAAGTTTTTGTTCATGAATCCTTTATTTTTAAGAAGCAAATTCAAACTACATTAAATCAGGTGGTAACCTAGTGCAATCCATCTGGGTATAACCAGGGACAGATAATCTAAAGCCAACACACCAGTTGAGCAAGGAAGAGGATTTGTAGCAGCATTTGTTTTAACTCTTCTCGGAAGAAAACTTCAGAGAAATGAGAGATCTTAGTAGTGGGTTCCCTTTTTGCTGATAAGATGTAATAATAAGATTGGGAAACCACAAAGTTAATTTGATGCACCATTGATATGTTCCCTTATCGGGATAGATTCCTGCCTAGCTTTTTCCTGAGGTCATTGTTCTAGGTTGCCTTCCAAACTGCTGTCCCAGCCACTTCTTGTCCCAAATCCCAGTTCCAACTACCCACATTCCTCATAGTTTTCCATGAGGACTCCTAACTAAGCCTTTCCTCATAGCCAAACTGGTTTTCCTTTCAACACACAGAAAACTCTCTCTCTGTAAAGCAAGTACATTTTCCAAATTTCAGTGCATTTTCATTCTTTTCAAATATCACAGAAGAATTTGTTCTTCTTTTCAGTTTATCTCAGGTGATTCAGATTGGAAAATCTCATGCAAAAATGCAGTCCAGAGACTGCATAAAGTAATCTTAGGGTTAAAAATCTTTAGGACAAAAAGTTGAAGACAAAATGTCCAAAAATGAGATTTTATGGTGAGAGAAAAGACTAGTTCCCTTATTAGAGGTGCTGCTGTTCAATCAGATTTTTTTGCCTGTCTAAAGCCATTTAATATAGACAGAACACTTTAAATGAATACAATTTTTAATTCTTTATTTTTGTACCAAGAATGTATTAACCCAAGGTCAAGACTCATGAGAGAAAGCAGATAAAGCCAAGACTGAGCTTTTATCCATTTTTGAATATTTACAGAGTCATATTTTACATTGGTTATTTGTTTAATCTACATTTATAATAGTGCTGTACTAATATCTATAGTCTTCAGCACTATCTTTTAAGCACCTGGGAACTGTCATACATTTATAATGATATACAGTTATTTGATCTTTAAAAGATGTTAGGAACCTTTCCTTATCTTACCTCATTCTCTGTCCTATACTGAGAAAAGTATACTTAAAAATTGCACATAGGATGCAAACCACTTTTTATACCAATTAACATGTTGAATTTTTTAATGAGCATTGAGTGAAACCAATATTTTTAAACCATTATGTGTCTTATGTCTTTTATTCTAAAGCCTAAAACTGCTAATAATTTTTCCCACTACAGAAAAAATATTTTGATAAGTATTTGTGCTTAGTTATTATTTCTTGGAGGTCAGCTTGGTATATCAGCTCTCTTGTCACTACAAGGTAAAACACCTTCATAATTATCACAAAGTATCTCATAACACTATAATAAAGCAAATCAAAATACTACCTTTGAAAATGCCACTGTTTATTAGAATATTTCCTGTGTAAACAGAAGGCAAGGAATACCTTATGTTATGCAGGAAGTAAGCTTGTATGCAAGTGTAACCTCAGATCACAAACTTACTGACAACAAATTTAAACTACTGGAACTCTTGACACAGAAGTCTATCAACAAGTTGTACAGGAAATTAGTGGTGCAGCGAATTACAAAAGATAACAAATGTAGAAAACTAATAATTATGATTTGCTATTTTTAACGCATGCATTAGTGTCAAAATACTCCATATAATAAAATTTAATATTCCCTGTTGCTAAGATTTAAAATAATACATTTTAAGAATATAATATTCTATAAGAGAAAAAGTAGTAGATTCAGAAGAACATATTTCAAGGGTCTCCATTTCCATACATTCTTCCAGTAAGAACAATATCTCTTTATGAAACTTGTGCCCTAATTCACCAGTTAAAATGCATCATTACTGAATATTGCAACCATGTACATGCTGCACATTGTCACAAAAAGTGTTACAGTCTCCTTAAAAGTCAACCACAAAAGCTTTGAGATTTTATTTAGTAAGTCTTCCTGATACTGTTCGTTTCTGTTCTATTTATTTCATTGAAATATCTTTCACATGTTTGTTCCTATGTGTAACCAGTATTTTTAAGAGATCAAGAATGTAGCCTTACAAAAGAATACATTTTCCATGATATTTGCCTCAGTTTGTCCTGTGTTAAATGTAATTATATGAACCACATTAAATAGTCTTAAGTACTTGGAGATAATGTGGTAAAATATTCAAACTGTGTCACACACTACGTATTCAGGCTCAGAGGGAAAGGAAGCGTATGACTGAAGCTGTGCTGAAGATGTTGATTGCTTGCCATGTCTGCTAAACATCAGCAGAAAAAGAAAGCATCTGTTTTTAAAATCCCTTAGCAACAAATATAAGTCCTTCTACTGACCTTACTGCAGGGAAGGTCACTGAAACTGGGCTGAAACTATCTGAGAAAAGGATGGAAAACTGAAAGAAAATAAAACTTATTCTTTGTGATGCATGTTAGACAGCTCCTACAGGATAAAAGGACAGTATTACTTTCTCGTGTGGGAACTTGGACTCTATTGCACTGCCCTATCTTGAAGCAAAATGTGGAAGTTGCACTTCCCCACCCTGAGAACTGCTGTGACGGTTGCATATCCCCCTCTGAGAACTAGAGCCTTCAATGGGGCAGTCAATGGCTCTTCTGTGGGACCCAGAGTAAGTTGACAGGGTTGTTAGCAGAGGAGGGGCCCAGAGAAGCTAGGAAGCTTCTGGAATGCCCACAGCCAGATCTGATCAGACTTAAATGGGGCTCCCACCGAAGATTCCCTTTGTGTGGTCTTCTCAGAACAGCCGGTCTGCTGAGCCAGAGCCCTCCTCTTAGGCTCTGGAATGCTAAGGGGAGGGATGCTGTCTGAGGAAACTTCCTGGGACTGGGAGCGCCTCACCTCCTCGTTTGGGGAAGTGATAATTCACTGAATATATCCTTGCCTAACCCAGGCAAGTGTAAGTCCTTGCCTAACCCAGGTGAGTGATAGTTTACCCTGGAGTCAGAGGGCTCTGCTTTGTTTCTTGTGAGTGTGTGCATGCACACTGTGGATTCTCATTATTCTCATTTTGCTGCACCCCAATAATCTGCTCAGCTGATATCCAAACTTTATTTTATGTTGTTGGAGTGCTAACTAATTGTATAAACCCTGTTTCTAGTTGGTTTATTGGCTGTACTTTTCTGGCCAGAATAAAGTCTGTTTTGGAACTTGTTGTCTGCCTAAAACTGACTTTGGGGTGCCTTCATGACACAAAACTATCAAAAAGTTAGGATCAAATAGAAATTAAAAGTTGAACTGTGAAATGCAAGGGTCTGCTGATGGTCTTTCCCCCAATAATGATCTATCAATATTTATATGAAGTTGGGAATAAGAGGTTTTTATTCTATTGCACAGCATTTGCATTCAGTACTAGGGTTTAAAACAATCAAATTTGATTCCTCAGAGTCTTGTGATATACTCAAAAAGTTCTGTTTTCAAATTTATAGTTTGTTAACAAATATCTGTATGATTTCGTTTTGTATCATAGTGAAACACCATCTGTATTAAACAATGTGTGAATAAGTACTAAGGAATCTGTGTTTGATAAAGAGAAACGTATTTCCTAGAGAGTAACATGAAAAATAAGCTATATTTAGAAATCTCCTGCATATTGAATGTCACAGTAACAAAAATAGGAACTTAAAAATAGGCAAGTTTCTATCACTGTTTCAACAGATAATGCTGACAAGAGCTTAAAGCTAAAATCTTAAAATGTGGGCAGGAATGCAAGGTGCCCAGATCCTCTTATAATCAGCTGCACATTTAACTCAGAATTCTACTGCTGTTCTTCACATGGCTGATCTGTAGCCTCACTGTAGGATGAAGAATTGATTCATCTCATAGAGTTCACTCCATGAGATTGAGCTAAACTGTTTGTATTTGTTTTCCATAGAATAATATTCATTGAAATCCATTTAAACAGCAGCTGAGATAGAGCATGAAAAAAATATCAAAGGATATATCTGCCTATAGATCTTTGTATTCCAGTGTTTCCACCAAATATGTTTTCCTAAATGAAGTAAGTGTAAACAAAATGAGAAAAAAAATAAAATAAAATAAAGAAGAAAACAACAACCAAAAACTGAGAAGAATCTGCACCAAACTAAATAGACTTCAACTCAAATTTCTGTGAATTATCTTGGAAGATAAAATTAATTTAAAAACAAACCAAAAAACCCCACAAACAAAATAAAACAAACAAACAAATCCAGGATTAAGTACAATGTAAGCAAACCATAAAATAATAAACTTGATAATTGGTTTCCTAATGGCCAGTGGAGCATTAGCCTGGCAATAAGGGTTTCTGTCTTGGTTCCTTGCATGCGAGCACAGGCTTTCTCTCACATCTACCAGTTGTTTCGTCTTTGGTGTTTTAAGAGCATCTCTGGATATTTCCTACCATAGTATTCTTTTTAATGTTGGGAAAGGGGTGGGAGTTTTTTGAGAAAGAACAGAGGCAACACCAATCTCAGCAAAGTAGGGGGTGATCCATGAGAGAGCAGTCACTCATCCAAAGGGACTGCAGCCCATGGAGGACACACACTGGAGCATATGAAAATAGTGATAAGAAAGAAGCAGCAGAAAGAAACTATGATGTACTGCCTGAAACCTCCTGAACTGCTCACTGACTCACTTGAAGTGACCTGGGATAATCATAAGGGGGGAGTAGAGGTGGCTGGCGTGAATTTGAGTGTGGGAAATGTAGTGGAAAGGTAGATTTTACCAGTATTTTAAATGTTATGGGGTTTTTTGTTTGTTTTCCCAACACTCAAAGGAGTAATTAAATATTTATGCTAATTAACAATAAAATAAGTTAAATTCCCTACATCAAGTCTGTTCTGGCTGTGACAATAGTGTCTGAAGTACTGGAATTAAGAAATATTTGACACATTCAGAGAATCGTAGAATAGTTAGGGTTGGAAGGGACCTTCAAAGGTCATCTAATCCAACACCCTGCAGTGAGCAGGGACATCTTCAACTAGATCAGATTGCTCAGAGCCCCCTCCAGCCTGGATTTGAATATCTCCAGGGATGGAGCATCTAGCAACTCACTGAGCAACCTGTGCCAGTGTTTCACCACCCTCATTGTAAAAAGTTTATTCCTCATGTCTAGCCTAAATCTCCTCTCCTTTAGTTTAAAACCATTATCCCCTGTCCTGTCACAACAAGCCCTGATAAAAATTCTGTCCCCGTCTTTCCTATAGGCCCCTTATAAGTACTGAAGGTTACAACAAGGTCTTCCCAGAGCCTTCTCTTCTCCAGGCTGAGCAGCCCCTACTCTCTCAGCCTGTCCTCACAGGAGAGGTGTTCCATCCTTCTGGTCATCTTGATGGGCCTCCTCTGGAGCCTCTCCAACAAGTCCATGTCTTTCCTGTACTGAGGGCTTCAGAGTTGGATGCAGGACTCCAGGTGGGGTCTCACCAGAGCAGAGCAGAAGGGCAGAATCACCTCCCTCAACCTGCTGGCCATGCTCCTGTTCATGCAGCCCAAGATGCAGTTTGCCTTCTGGATTGCAAGTGCACATTGCTGGCTCATGTCCAATCTTTAATCCACCAGTACCCCCAAGTCCTTCTCTGCAGGGTTGCTCTCATTCCCTTAATTCCCCAATGTGTGCTGATACTTGGGGTTGCCTCAACCCAGGTGTAGGACCTTGCACTTGGCCTTGCTTAACCTTACAAGGTTCACATGGGTCCACTTCTTGAGCTCATCCAGGTCCCTCTGGATAACATTCCATCCCTTGGGCATGTCAACTGCTCTGCTCAGCGTCATTTGCAAACTTGCTGAGGGTTTACTCGATCGCACTGTCTGTGTCATTGATGAAGATATTAAAGAATACTGTTCCCAATACAGACCACTGAGGGGCACCACTTGTCACTGCTGTCCATCCAGACACTGGGCCATTGAATACTACACTCTGGATGTGACCATCCAGCCTGTTCCTCATCAACTGAACAGTCCACCCATCAAATCCATAGCTCTCCAATTTAATGAGAAGGGTGTTGTGGGGGCTTGTGTCAAAGGCTTTACAGAAGTCCAGATAGAGGCCATAGAGAACGGCTTGGTAACTATATCAGCTGATTCCCTCAGGACTCTGGGATGTGTCTCATCAGGTCCCACAGATGTATGTTCAGGTTCCTCAAGTGGTCATGATCCTGATCTTCACTTACAATGGGAGGGAATTTGTTCCCCCAGTCCCTGTCTTGCAGTTCAGTCACTCAAGAGGTGTGGGAAGAGAGCTTGCCAGTGAAGACTGAGGCAAAAAAGTTGCTGAATACCTCAGCCTTCTCCCTGTCCATTGTTACCAGTCTACCAGTCTCGTTCATGAGGGGAAGTACACTTCCTCTGACCTTCTTTTTTTGGCTGATGCATCTGTAGAAGCCCTTCTTGTTACTCCTTGCATCCCTTGACAAGTTCAGCTTCAGCTGTGCCTTGGCCTTTGTGACCTCATTTCTGCACAACTGGGCATTGTCCCTATGCTTTTCCCAGGACATTGCTTGTCACAGCTGGAGTGGTCCTATCTGAAAAGTACTATCAGAAAGGGCATTCTGTGAGATGTAGTATTAGCTGCTGCTTCACTGCAGTTCATGGAAGTTGCAAGTTTGATATGTAGAATAGCAACAGACGAAAGTTGTATTCTGTCATATTCAAAATTTCTAATCACAGAATCACAGAATCACAGAATCACAGAATCACAGAATCGACTGGGTTGGAAAAGAC
Organism: Columba livia; assembly: GCF_036013475.1. NCBI lineage: Eukaryota > Metazoa > Chordata > Aves > Columbiformes > Columbidae > Columba > Columba livia. The sequence continues at coordinate 83,205,105 of NC_088603.1, forward strand.
CTCAGAGATCATCGAGTCCAACCCTTGGTCCAACTCTAGTCCATTTACTTGATCATGGCACTAAGTGCCATGTCCAATCTCAGTTTAAAAACCTCCAGGGACGGCGAGTCCACCACCTCCCTGGGCAGGCCATTCTAATGCCTGACCACTCTCTCTGTAAAGAATTTCTTTCTAATATCCAGCCTAAATTTCCCCTGGCAGAGTTTAAGCCCATGCCCCCTTGTCCTATTGCTAACTGCCTGGGAGAAGAGCCCAATCCCCACCTGGCTATAACTTCCCTTCAGGTAGTTATAGAGAGTGATGAGGTCACCTCTAAGCCTCCTCTTCTCTAGACTAAACAACCCCAGCTTCCTCAGCCTCTCCTCATAGGTCTTATGTTCAAGTCCCTTCACCAGCCGTGTTGCCCTTCTCTGGACCCGCTCCAGCACTTCAATGTCTTTCCTGAACTGAGGGGCCCAGAACTGAACACAATACTCCAGGTGTGGCCTCACCAATGCAGAGTACAGGGGAAGGATCACTTCCCTTGTCCTGCTGACCACGCTATTTTTGATACAGGATAGGATACTGTTGGCCTTCTTGGCCACCTGGGCACACTGTTGGCTCATGTTGAGCTTCCTGTCAATTAGTACCCCCAGGTCCCTTTCTGTCTAACTGCTTTCCAGCCACTCTGCGCCCAGCCTGTAGCACTGCAGAGGGTTGTTGTGACCAAAGTGCAGCACCTGGCACTTGGCCTTATTGAACTTCATCCCATTGGAATCAGCCCATTTTTCCAGTCTATCCAGATCCCTCTGCAGAGCCCTCCTGCCTTCCAGCAGGTCGACACTCCCTCCCAACTTGGTGTCATCAGCAAATTTGCTGATGATGGTCTCAATCCCCTCATCTAAATCATCAGTAAAGATGTTAAACAGGACTGGACCCAACACTGACCCCTGGGGAACACCACTAGTGACTGGCCGCCAGCTGGATGCAGCCCCATTCACCAGCACTCTCTGGGCCCGGCCCTCCAGCCAACTCTTAACCCAGCGTAGAGTACACTTGTCCAAGCCATGGGCTACCAGCTTTTGCAGGAGTATATTATGGGAGACAGTGTCAAAGGCCTTGCTGAAGTCCAGATAGACCACATCCACGGCTTTCCCCTCATCCACCAGGTGAGTCACCTGATCATAAAAGGAGATCAGGTTGGTCAGACAGGACCTGCCCCTCCTAAACCCATGCTGGCTGGGTCTGATCCCTTGTCCATCCTGAAGGTGCTGTGTGATTCCATTCAGGATGATCTGCTCCATAACCCTGCCAGGCGCTGAGGTCAGGCTGACAGTCCTGTAGTTGCCAGGGTCAGCTCTGCAGCCCTTTTTGTGGACTGGGGTAATATTGGCCAATTTCCAATCATATGAGACCTCCCCAGTGAGCCAGGACTGTTGGAAGATGATGGAGAGCGGCTTGGCAAGTTCTTCTGCTAGCTCCCTCATCACCCTAGGATTATACCTACTTTGTAAAGTAAGACCAAACAACAAAATAAACAAAAAAAACCAAAACAAACAAACAACAACAACAGAAAATAAATTTGGAAAATCATGACTTAATTTGAATAAGGATTGACATTACATGACAAATGAATCCTACAAATAAAAAGGGAAAAAGAGAGCACACAGCTCAAAGCAAAATAATCAGACAGCTGATGTCTATTCAGCCTTCAGTATGACTGTCTGGTTTCAATGTTAATACAAACTTCTTTCTAGGGTATTTTGTCAGATGTACTGAAATTGTTTGGAGTAATTCACACAGAATTGGAATGTGGGAATGCTTACCCACTCACCGGTAACTAATGGCTAATAGGGGAAAAAAACCCAACTTGTTCTCATCTGAAGGTACAATGATGGGTGCTTTGGGTTAGCTTACATTATCAAGCCCAGAACACCACATGGAATGCTTCATTATAAAAAGACTTGCATGATTAAGTTTTGAACTCATAATAACAAAAAAATCTTCAGTTTCCCACTACAAGAGCATGTCATAGTACAATACTGACTTCAGCGTCATCTAAGTCTTTCAGTATGTCCGTTAACTAACAAATATTCTGTCATCACTACTTTTAAAATACCATCAAATCAGATTATAACATGGGAAAGCATGAAAAAGACTATACATACTATACTTGCATTTATTTTCTGAAATGAAGTGTAGGTGTACCTATTCTTATCAAACATTTCTTTGGATATCAAGTCATTTTTATTAATGCTTAGTATAGGATTTCAGTCTTCACAGTATTTGTATTAAACTGGATGAACACAGGCTATGATTTCAAATGATTCATGACTCAGGCACTGTTGTATTCCTTCAAGTCAGGCTAAGTAGAAAGAAGTGTTTTCAATAAAAGTAGTAGTGCATTCAATCAGTTCAAAGTAATGTTTATGCAATAAACAAAAGAGTCTAAACAGCCTTTCTGACCTACACCACCAGTTAAATGGAATTAAAGTCTAGTCAACAGACACTTGCCTGTACATCTTTTAGGTATTGAGATTCCTAGAACAGTAATACTGATGATGATCAGACTAGACTCTCCAGTCAGCACCTGGATCACAGACTTTTCCAAGCAAGATCTTCCAATTAGGTAATTTAGTGCAAGTTCTTAGCTAAGATGTTTGTCCTGGTTTTGTTAAAAAACAAGTTTCTCTTGTAGTGAATTTTGCCTGTCAGCTAAAGCCTTCATAGTAGCTGCATTTTCCTGGAGAACCAGATACATGTTTTGGTAAACATAGCAATGGAATGCAAACTTATTGATAAGCACAGATAGACATCTCGTGAGAGGGGCAACGAGAAACAGGTGACCAAGAAACTGACCAACTGTGTACAACATTCCATTCACGTGAATACTTCATATGAAAGTGGGAGATCACGAGGATCTTGTCCCTTTTCCTTTTCCTTTTTTCCCTTTTGCTTATGGTCAACATTACCAGAGGATCTTGCTAGTCATCCCTGCAAACTGAGGCCTAGTGACAGAATGAATCCAGCTCTGCTTGGCTGCAGAGTCCAGTCCAGGACTTCGGGTGCTGGCTCTGCAGTTGCTGAGACTTTCAAGATTGGTTTTGTATATTTTGTATTGTTTTCTCTATTCTTATTAGTAGCATTAGTAAAACTTCTTTAATTTTTCCAACTCTCTTCTCTCTGTCCTTCTTTTCCTCCTGATTGCCTCTCCTTAGTGGGAAGCGGGGGAGAGGCTGAAGGGGGAAGGTGGGGAGGAGAGAAGGTTAACAATACCTCTGCCAGGGTTTTATTGTCGCCCCGCAATCAAAACCCTCAACAATGCCTATCCTTAAAATTATTTACTTGCAGTTTTACTGTTTGTCAACTATTTCACCACTGTACGCTGATTAAATATTTTTTGGAGTGAATTATTTTATCTATTTGTGTAATGCTTGATTAAATAACAGTCAAAATAAACAATAAAAATTCCTTGTACTCCTATATCACTGAGCTGGTGAACTGCAGATACTGTAACTTGCATCATAGGGTTACACGTGTAGGGTATCAGTTGTACTTGATGCTTCCACAGCTACCAGCTCTTTAAGTGCATCCCAAGCACAGTCCCCGGAATGTTTCTTACTTGAAAATACATGATTGCTGTTAAACCTTATGTAGGCTAATTTGTCCTGCCCTTACAGATGTGCAATTCCATTATTTTCATGCAAAAATTTTTAACATAATTTTATTTTGTTATGAACATTTTTATTATATTTTACTGTTACCAATCTTTCATGGTGGGTTTGTGTTTGTTTTGTTTTGTTTATTTTGATTTCCCTTTTTTCTCTACTTTAAGTCCTCAGTTATCTTGATAATAGAAACAAAGCATCAAGACTGTAAAAAATATAGCCTTTTCATGTATGGTAAACAAAAAACACATGGAACCACAAGAAATATCAGATCTTTTTTATTAGGGACAGTCCTTTGTCAAAGTGGGTGGGGTGAGAATGAAGGGTCTAGGCATAAGCTGTACATAGATACCACTTGCTCTAAAAACAAACAAACAAACAAACCAACCCCAACCAACCAACAAACCAAAAAAACAAGCAGAACAAAATAAAACAAAGACAAACAAACAACCCCCCCAAACAAACAAACAAACAAAACAAAAACAAACAAATAAACAAAAAAAATGAAAATGAGGGGGTCTTTCTGTCTTGCAAGTAGTAGTTCAAAGCCAGGTCATGTATCAAGTGTAGCCTAAACATGCAACTATTAGATAGCAAATATAACACGGTCTCACTCTTGGCTTTCCTATTTTTTTTAAAACAGTAAAGCAAATAAAGCCAGGGAGACTGATTTCATGGCTTGATATGTGTTCTACCTTCCAGCACACTTACTGGGCAGTTGGAAAACTTATGATTCCCATTCTTGCACCAAATAATTTCTTTAATGAACTAGAACAGTGTCATCAGGTGTCACCCAAGTCCAGACCATTATATATCATGACACTTAACACTTTGTCATGTAAACTGATCACTGACACTGCAGTAGGAAGAACTGGTATTATTCCCAGGTTTAAGTTGAGATGTCTACTCCAATCTCCTACTTAGTCAGCTATGAGACGAAACTAGGTTGTTCAGTGTCTTAGTTGGACTTTGAAAGCATACAAGTATGAAGATTGCACAGTCTGTGTGAGCAACCTCTTCCACTGTTTGACTCTTCTCACAGTGAAAAGGTTTTCCCATACTGTTCTGGTTTTGTTAAAAACAAAACCAGTTTTTCTATTAGCAAATTTTCCTTTCAACTGAGTTCTTGTAAGTAACTATACTTTTTTGAATTTGGCTGCATATTTTTCAGACACTGTTCACTCCAGAGGTGATAAGAGTAACAATGGTATGCAGAAGAAGCCCAGGTTTAGACTTATTGCTATGGCAGCCAAGGTTGCTGATAAATTTCGCACATCCCATAAGTGAGAGGGGCATATTTGCAAGGAGGGACAGACAGGTGACTAAAATTGACCAACTAAGTATTCCATCCCATACACACCATACACCCTAGAAAAGTGGAGGATCATGAGGATCTCGCTCTCTTTGACCATAACCAGCATCTGAAGAGCAGTCTGCCTATCGTGCCTGTGATCCAAGGCCTGGCTCCAGACCCTGCGTCTCTGAATCCAGTTCTGGTTTACTGTAGAGTCCAGCCCAGGGCTTTCGGTTGCCTGCCCAGCAGCTGCTGGAGCAGCACCAGCTCTGCTGCCGGCAACACTGCACTGCACCGGGAAATTCAAGATTGGTTTTGTATATTTTGTATTATTTTTCTCCATTTATTAGTAGCATTACCAAAGCATTCTTAATTTTTTCCAACTTGCAAGTCTCGCTCTCTTTTCCTCCTATTACCTTTCCTTTGTGGAAAGGGGGAGGTGTTAACAGAGAGCATCTGCCACGGTTTATTGCTGTCCTGCAGTAAACGGTGACACATATGCAGTCCAAGCTTCTCTTCTTTCAAATTATGTCCAGTGTCTCCTGTAGACCTATCCCTCTTTCACTTGCTTACTTACAAGTGCACAGAGACAAAACATTTTCAGACTGAATGAAATCTGCATGCCATCAGTCTTTATTCAGCCTTCTGACCAGGATGACCCCTCTCAGTTTTTCATTTCAGCATGCAAGATTACTTTAATTACTAGAATTCTGAACTTTCTGCTTGAGAACTGAGTCAAAAACTGTCAGATATTCACACGGCCTTTGTGAAAGGGAGCTTATAAACAAACAGCACCGTACAAGATACTAGTTGCCTTTGGCTGCAACTAAATGGGATGAGCATGTGTCTGAATGACTAAGTCAGCAAAACTATAGTACTTTTTAATGAGAGCTGCACATTTGCACAGCTCCTAATCACTGGCAGTAAGTCAACCACAAAACTAATTCCCTTATGAATATGATATTAGAAACCATCCTAAAGCAGTTAGTTTTTCTTTAGAATCTATTATTATTTAACCAGAGAAGAGACAGGACAGAATGGGTAATGAATTGTAGAGCCATTCAGGCTGGAGAAACCTCAAGAGGTCTCTATTCCAACTGTGCTCAAAGCAGGGTCAGCTGTGAGCTCTGACCAGGTTGCTCAGAGCTTTATGAAGTCTGGTCTTGAAAACCTCCAAGAGACACATTTCACAATATCTCTGGGAAACCTGTTCCAACACTTGTCTGTCTTCATGGCATTCCTGTCCATCCCACCCCTTAAATTAGAACTTCTGCCTCTTTCAATTTATATTGATTATTCCTTGTCCTCCTGTCATGCAAATCTGTAAAGAGCCTGATGTCATCTTATTGATAATTGCCCCATGGGCATTGGAATGCTTCTCTTATGTTCCTTTTGCAGTCCACCTCTTCTTTTCTTCTCTAGGCTAAGTAAGACCAGTTGCCTGAGCCTCTTCTGGTGGGTCATGCGTTTCAAAGAGTAAGTCACAATTAACTTCATCACTAGGACACAGACCTGAAAAGTAATATGCAAAAAGTAATCTCATTTTGTTCTAATATACCTTAAGTTCAGTGCATTCTTTTCTAACTGACCCTTCAGTTTTATTCTATAACTAAATGTTCCTGCTCAACACCACTAATTTTCTACTTCCCTTGAACAGTGAAGGATAAATTTTCAGAGATTATCCTAATTTGATACATGCTTTCAATTCAAGAATAACCTTGTTCCTTGAACCAATTGCAAGTATATTTTACTGTCCTGGTTTTGTTAAAAACAAGTTCCTCCTTTAGTGAATTTTCCTGTCAGCTAAAGCTTTCATATTAGCTGCATTTTCCTGGAAAACTAGATACATGTTTCAGTAAACATAGCAATGGAATGCGAAGTTATTGATAAGCATGGATGCACCTCTCGTGAGAGGGGCAACGAGAAACAGGTGACCAAGAAATTGACCAACGGAGTATAACGTCCCATTCACGTGAATACTTCATATAAAAGTGGGAGATCACGAGGATCTCGTCCCTTTTTCCTTATGGCCGACATTAGGAGAGGACCTCACTAGTTGTCCCTGTGAACTGAGGCCTAGTGACAGACTGAATCCAGCTCTGGTTTGCTGCAGAGTCCAATCCAGGACTTCAGGCTCTGGTTTTGCAGTTGCTGGGACTTTCAAGATTGGTTTTGTATATTTTGTAGTGTTTTCTCTATTCTTATTAGTAGCATTAGTAAAACATTGTTAATTTTTCCAACTCTCTTCTCTCTGTCCTTCTTTCCCTCCCGATCACCTGTCCTTAGTGGGAAGAGGGGAGAGGCTGAAGGGGGAAGGTGGAGGAAGAGGGCATTAACAATGTATCTGCTACGGTTTTATTGTCACCCTGCAATCAAAACCTCGACATTTACATACCTTCTAGCTATAGTAACACATTTAATGAACTTCAGATTTCATGTGTTTATGCAGAAGACACTGAGCTACAGTGCTGAGATGTAATTCCCATACATTTACTTGTTCTTGTTAATAATGGTTTTCAAATCAGATTTTCAGGAAGTCTAGAAGAGTACTTAGTAGTAACATTCTAAACTCTAAATGTTACTGGAAGTTAGGTTGCCTCTATTTATAAAATACACAACTTGTTATGAAAAATGCTTTTTGAATACGATTTTCATTTGCTGTTAGGAGCACAGCTCTGCTGATATTTAATCACAAATTAAGCAAATGTACCACTTTATTTTCAATGTTTGGCAAAACCCAGGTAAAAACCTAACAACATCCTTCTCACATTTATGACGTTTTTATCACCTCCATCTGACTGTCAGGGAAACCTACAAATGATATTTAGATTGCCCCACATGTAATTCACCAGATTTTGTGCAACCATGCTCAGGAAGTCAGGGACTGAAGGTCAGTCCACCTACTCAGAACATAAACAAGCTGCAGCATGTGGCGAACAGTCTGGTTAACCCTACTTGTGACTGTGAAATGCTAAATAAAACATTGAAAGAGTCTATGTTTAGAACTGGTCAAAGCCAGCCTTTTTTTGTTTCCCAATGAAACTGTCCCATTTTCTTAGTTTAACTGTCACTCTGTCTCTCAAAAGAGGAGTACAGGGCCTGTGTGTGTTGTATGTGGAGAAGGAATTGCTGTAGGAGGAACAGAAAGAAGACACAAGGAACCCGGCAATTTAGAGTGTGGAATGTTTTTATTTTGTTTAGGGTGGAAAGTCAATCAAGGAATAAATTTATAGCCAAATTCAATATTACTCTCTGAAAAAGTGGAAAACTGAGGTTCTTTTGTATGGTTGCATAGACAGAACAAAGCCCCTGGTTCTGTTGTATATAATCTAAAACAGCTGATAGCTGCACTATAGGACTGGAAAATAAGAACATTTTGTTTGAATCCTTTCAAATTATTATGGTGTAGTAAAGGACTAGAAGTTCAAGTGTTCTGAAAGGAGAGAAGTTAAATACTGAAACAAGTGCACAGGGAGGCTGTGGTATCTTAATCCATGGAGATTAAAGAAAATTAATAATAAAAAAATCAACTGGACAAGGCTTTGAGCAATCTAATGTGACTTTGAAATTGATCGTATTTGGAGTAGCGTCATGGTGGGTTGATATTGGCTGGCTGCCAGACCCCCACTCCTTCTTTTTCATTCCCCCTCCTCAACAGGACAGGGTAGATAATAAGATTAAAACACTCATTGAGGGTCAAGATAAAGACAGTGAGATCACTTACTAATTAACATCATGGGCAAAACAGACTTGATCTGAGGAAAAATAATTTAAGTTATTGCCAATTAAAATAGAGCTGGATGGTGAACAAAGACGATACAACTAAATCACCTTTCCCCACCCTGATCTTCTTCCCAGCCTCTACTTCACTTCTTCATCCACAATTCCTATACCTCCCCACCTCCCCAAGTAAGACAGAGGGATGGGGAACTGGGCCTGTGGCCAGTACACAACAGCTCCTCTCTGCCACTCCTCCCTCCCCACACTTTTCCCTGCTCTGCTGTGGGTCTGTCCCACAAGCTGCAGTTAAATACCTGCTCCAGCACCTGCAGCACCTCATCCCCTTCTTTTCACCTTGGTGCATAAGAGAAGTGGGCAGGACCTGATGGCATCCAAAGGTGCCTTCCAACCCGATGTCTTCTGTGATTCTGCGATGAACCTGACTTTTAAAAGCAGATGATAAGACATAAAGAACAGACACATGTAATTATTAAAAGTTAACTCAATTTGCTTATTTGTAACTTGAGTACAGTCAGTTTGGCTTTTTATCAGCTTGTGAACTGCACATTTATTTAAAATACTTATTTGCTAGGAGGGATTGGTACTTTAAATTTCAAACTAGTTTAAGATAAAGAATAATAGTCTCTCATGCTTTAAAAACAAACAAATGTTGCAAAGTAAAAACGTTTGCATTTTCTTTCTGGCTAGGAATCTGCAAGCAAGTAAAACTGTAATGCTTTAAATAACTGTATTGAAGGCCACCAAAACATTTTAGAAACTGTCTTAATTGCATGAGTCAGTTTGCTATTAACATCGTTGACATCCACTGACTGAAACATAAAAGTCATCATGAGCACACTGCAGCTGGTCTAGATATGAGGTAAGAAAGTGTAATTTTCAGTTTAAAATCAAAAGGTAAACAGACATAGACTTGCAAGTATAGCTCTTTACACTGAGCAGAAAGAAGGCTAGCTGAGCTGCTCTGTGTTGACTGTTCTAAAATCCAACTCTAAAATTCTTTAAATTTTTAAACTGAATATTAAATTGCGAACACAAACATAGGTAGGAAAGACAGCACCATACTTCCCAAAACAAGCCCCATACCAAAATTTTCATATAACTAGGAGTTATGTTTTATCCTATCATAATCATCTCTATATGCCTGATTTTCACCATCACTCTACTGAGTTCATGTATTTCCTCATGCATCTACAAATACCATGACTATAATTCGCTCAGAAGAACAGGTCTTTCACAAGTAACTGTGACTTCAGGAATGGTTGTAAGAGTTAAAGGCTGCAAACTAGTGTAAAGAACACGTAATACTGATAAATATACTACCTTGTTATTCAGCTACAGTTGTATGAAGAGAGTTGTTTCTGTATTCTGAACAGAAACACTAACACATCAAGTTTTTCCCCACATTGCTAGGTGAGTTCAGCCCTACCTGCTCACAAAACAAACACCAATAAATGCAATAGAGATCAGGTGGTTTTTGGTTTTGTTTTTTTTTTGTTGTTGTTGTTTTGTTTTGTTGTTGTTGTTGTTTTTTTATAATATGTTATATATTTACAGCAACCTTGCAAAAATGAATCTCCACTAGAAAATCTAGAAGGCTCGTAGTACAATGTAATGGAACCTGAAACAGTGTTGTACTTTATGCCCATGAGTTGTATGAATTCAAGGGGCTTAGGGGAGACAGAGAACAGGTCCTGCATACCCATGGGCTCACTGGTCACAACCTGCTGTCATGATAAAGCCACACACTTCACACAGTCCTCTAGAGATCCCTGCTATAGGATGCTGCAGCTGTCCTAAATAGTCTCCAACCTACTGTCCCTGATCCACTTCAGTGTGCTGAACCTAATTTTAACTTCTCACATTTAAATCTTCTAGTGCCCACAGTGGTATCTAGAGTAATTTTGCTGATATATTCTGTCCATGGATAAAACCATTTTAAACTGACCAGTGATTTGTTTACCACAGCAGAAGTTATGAAAGGATGCTACTCAAAGAAAGGATCCTTGTTTGTACAGGATGGGAAAAGGGCTTGTATGGTAAGAAAGCTCTGTTTTCTAAAGAAAAAGAACTGGAAGAAAGCTATCTGTGATAGATATAACATCAGCTATGAGCATTATATTAATGTAGTATTCTTTAACACAGCATGATATGAAGAGCACCTTTCATCTCTGGAAAAGCTTGTGCTGCTTCTTTTTCAAAGACACAGGGGACTGCTCTGAAGCTCAGGCAAGCAGCAAGTGCTGCTGCAGGTGTGTGCTCAGCACCTGACAGAGTTGGGCTGTTGCAGTACAGCTTTCTGAAGCCAGTCTTTGAAAATGTGAATTCACTAGCATTTTCCTCTTCCTTCGTTGTTCAAAGCTAAATTGCAAAAGAACTGCTAAGCAAACATGTCACAATTGTAGGAAACGCACTTATACACAAGAAGTTGTAAATAAGATCTTCCAAAATAGCTTTTTTTTCTCATGAGGATTCTCAGCCCTTGTCTTTCCTCCACAAATCAACACTGTGTGTTTTGGATGCACTTAGTACTCTGTTCTTAACAAAATTGATTAATTGTTTTGTGAGATATTAAGCCATATTGACTATCTACAACTTCCCACAAAATATTAGTAGACCCATTGCCATTTTAATTTGTAATAACATGCAACGTTTTTTTCAGTTAACTAAAGGTTCTGGAGAAATTTTATTCTCTTCACATGAAATGTCCATTTTGAATTTTCTGTCAAACCCAAAGATTTTCCACTGAGTTATCTTGTGCAATGTAGTTGCTAGGCAACCAGAATAATTTTTCCTATCGTAGTTCAGCAAAGGAAGATACAAGTTTACCATCCTGAACTTTGTAGACCCTTTTGTGGTTTAATTAAGTCTCTAGTGTTTATAATTACTTGTCACTTATATCTATGCACACTCATTTGTTCTTATTGGAGTTTCATGCAAATGGACACATAAGAAGCAGTTCTCATATTGCCTGCTATATGCACAAGGTAACAGAAATTCATAACTTAGGAGGGAGTTAGGTAAATGTAGAGAGCTTTTCAATAGCTTTCTTTTCAGTGAAACAATATGTCATAAGTCAATAGAGTCAACTTCAACAGTCAAACACAGAACAGCTGCTGGTTTTAGTTCTCAGTGTATATATATTTCTAGATTGATAGAATGCTTCAAAATTCATAACAGCTGTAGTTTTCTGTGAGCATTATCTTACCTTTCCCCCATAGTTTGTTATTTCTTATTTAAAACTGGTCACATTCCATACTTAGAAGCCTTCTATTAAGTGATCTCAAATAGTTTTACTCATTAGATTGCCTCTTATCATTCAGCAGTGAAATGTTTGCATCCAGACATGTGTTCAACACAGTAACCATGAATATAGTTTTAAAAACACAAGACTTAGCATATTCAATGAGTCATAAACTATATATAGCATTTTCAAACTGGGAGAGGAAAATGAATGACTATATTCCATTCCATTCCAGATGACTATATTACATTTAAGATCAGGGTAGTTAAGAAGCAAAATAAGAACTAGCAAATTATAACAGTTGTTCCCTTCATGACTAGAAGAAATCACTACAGGAAAGGCAAGACAGTACTGGCAACAAAGTCTATGTTTTGATGAATAATAGTGCTCTATCAAAGGGTTCTTCAGCTCCCACTTTATTTTTCAGCAGAATGATAGATCTGCATGCTGATTCAGTGTTTTCTAGACACAGAAGTCCTGTGACTTCCAACTGCTATGGAAGACTAAACTTCAAAAACAGTCCCCAGAAAATAAGTTTTGGTTAACATAACAGATTTCCTAACTGTTGAACAGATGCAATTCATTAAATGTTTGTTTTGAAAAAAGGTGGCGTTTTTATTATCTTCACAGTGGTTTTTAGTCTGAACAGCTAAAGCTAGAAAATACCTGTTTCAGAATGGTTGAATAAAATTAAAACAAAACAAAACAAACAAACAAACAAAAGTACTTTTCCAGTTAGACTCCAAATAGCATTTTCCTTCCCACTTGGAACTTCATTTTTAATTCCAAGATGATCAAATGCAAAAACCCAAGACACAGAGAGCTACAGCAATAACTAGAGCCCGGTAGGATTTAAACAAGGTTTCATGGAGATTAGGTAAGGGAGGACCTTACTGATAAATATTCTACCTCTAAAGAAAGATTTACAGCATGAAACAGAATATACAGCTCTATTATAAAAAGATGTCACACTACTTATTCCAGCACTTTTGAAGAACTAATTTAGTGTGTGACAAAGGTAGGGTTAAGTGAAAGCAGTATTTGTCACAGGACCTAATATAAACAAGTTTGGTCACTGTGGTAGCCAAGAAATGCATGTCAGAGTCGAGAGCCATCTGATGGCCATTACAGACAATGATAACAGACAATGACATAGGGTTTTTTTGGATGTCAAATGAGTCATTACCTTGGCTCTGCTTCTGCTATCTATGCAAAATACAATAATTTGGACTGGGCAGTAATTTGGGGACAGAATGACTCCACTTTTTCAAATGTGGCATACAAATCCAGGCACATTGAAATAAGAACTCTGAACCATTACCAAAATTAAGCCAGAAGGGACCACTGTGAAAAGGGTTGCTGCTGGAACATCCGCCATCTTTATACTAGCAAGGAAATTGGTACTTTCTTTGGAAAAACAAACAAAACAACAACAACAAAACAAAAACTCCACAGGCAGTTAGCTTTGTGTTGCTATGGACTGCAATAGCATTAGACATGGAGCTGCTTTGCTTTCTGCATCAAATGTGTGAGCTTTATTTTAATACTGAGATTTATTTTTTTTTTTAGCAATCTCTAGCCACACTTCATATAAAACCATATAAAATGTTAAGATTACATACTTTTGCTGTCCTAAAAATAGCATGACAAGCAGCTAAAAGTAACATTGCAACTACAGGGGCTGCCTCTGGTTTGTGTTTTCATTACATGGCCATGCAGAGCATTACTTTGCTGTGTTGGTGTAGCATGTAGACCTGACTTCTGCTCAGGCCCAGCATTCAGCTGAGTCAGCCTTTCCAAAACACTGAGATGCATCTTCCGTCTTTAAGCCAGCATAAATATAATGACAGCCAAAGCATGACTCAAAGCAAGGAAAACACTTTCCTTGAGGTCATGTTCAGACCTTCATGTTTAGTCAGAGAATTACCCTGACTTCCAGCCATGCATAAGGACACGCATGTATTTTAGCCTGAGTCAGACCTATGGCATAAATAAACTGTCAAAAACAATTACTTTACCTGTGTACTTTTGAAACTTGCCAATAAATATGCAAGGGGCCAGATCCTACTTTGAGTGGCTGAAAATTGGAAGTCCAAATGAGAAAAGGGAGGACTAGACTTCCATTTAGGTCTGTTTCATATATCCCAAAACTATTCTGTGGTGCCAGGTGAACAACTAGCAGAATTTTCAAACAGTCTGAACTGCTGTGAAGACTTGAGATCACAAGGCGGTCCCTGCAGCTCCTTAACTAAAAATGGTGAAGGGAGGGATATGCACAATGCTGGTGAGGGTACTTGGAGGGAAAGGAAATTGAGCAGTGGAAGCAGGAGACTCTTCAGAGTAGCAACAGCCCAGTAGAGTCTTTGATTAGAAGGACAAAGCCAGGAGAGACCTACTCTGCTGCCTGATAAAGCCATCAGTGTCATTCCTTGTTCCTTTACGGTCTGCAGGCAGCCAAAACGCCACATGTAGTTTGCTAAAAAGAGAGGTTCCTAGCCCTCATTTCCACTCAGTTTACTTGTGCTGCAACAGCTGTGATATGGAACTGAATAGTCTGAACTCAAGATTTATTAAAGAGCAGAAGCTCAAAAACTGTGCAACAGGAAAAGAGTGCCCACAACATTATAGGGAGTTCATAATGCAAACCTATCAAAAAAGGCCACCTTTAAATTTATCTTTTTGGACGTATTTATCCACAGATATGCCTGATATTTTGCAGTAATAGCTCACATAGAAGAATGACAGAAAGAAATTTTTGTTTAAGAAAACTAAAAGTGTCCAATCACTGACCTGTCCTGTTTTGAAAAACAGATCTCTGAACCTGCTTAATTTTTTTTTTCCCCTACTATTTATAGTAAGGAGAACTCCTAAAAAGTGTAAGCAAGGACTTTATCACACAATATGCTATACAAAAATAAAGGAACAGTTTTACATGGTATTTTCTCAAGCACTCATAGCAATTTACAACTTCAGGAAAGCTTTAAGCACCAAAGGAAAAAGACAAATCTCCAGAGACTCATAATTCTCTATTTTAAGGCAAGGTATAAGTAATGATAAAATAGCATCATTAAAATATGGGCAAAATATTTTCCATAAATCATATTGTCAACAAATTACCTTTTATCTCTTCATAGGTTGTCCAACTAAATTAGCCATATTTTTTTAAATTAAATGATCTCTTATAACTACAGCAGTGTCTTTCTTCCATAAACTTTCTTGTCAGTGAAATTTTTCAGTGAAATCAGTCTCCTAGGTTTCTGAGGAACAAAAAGAAAAAAACAAACACACACATGAAACTCAAAAACAACAATCACCACCACCACACCTTACCCACAAAACCCAAACCCTCAACTTAAATTACTAACTTGCCCATAGCTTGCAGTGAAAATGTACATTTAGTGCAGCTATTGTCTTGGCTAAGAAAAGCTTCTTTAGTGTGCTCATACATGTGGGTAAAATGTTATCCTGAGGTAAGTGATACAAAATGATGTGTTATGTAGATATAATTAGGGACAAGTTGCTACATTCTGTAAAATTTGCCATAGGGAAACCTTTACCTGTAAATTTGAACTCTGCCAGAGCTTACGTATTTTTTAACAGCCTAGATTATGCCACAACGATATTGACCCAAGTAGGGTCGTAAATATGCCTTTCTGAAATCTTAGTTTTATTAAATAGAATAGAAAACACCAGAATTAAATATCTTGATAGAGAACAGAAACCGAAATGCTCATATTCCTGAAATAACTAACACAGGACAGATTTTGGCAGCAAGGGCATTGCTTGCATTTTAAAAGTTGTCTGAAGCTGTTTTAAAAATAACTGGTGTGTCAACTTGAGTCAATAATTTTTTTTTTTAATCCTCTAATACTCTGTAGCATTTCTCCCCAAGGAATGTTTCCAGTACGCTGTCATGTCATATTAGGGAGTTGATATGGAGATTGTATATATTGGGGAAATAACTAAATTCAATCTTTATCCCAAGAAAAAATGCAGCAAATATAAAATTGCACTCAACCTCTTATGCAAATTGTAAAATCCTTTGAAGAGTTGTTATATGGTATTTTTGTTGGTATCAAGGCAAAATTTTAATTTGAGAACAGCTTTTCAGGGAGCAAAATTACCTCTATGGTCTCAATGTTGAAGTTAACACTGTCGTAACACACTTAAGTGAAACATTTTATTTTTTTTAACTGTTCAGTCTGATTACTTTTTCAAAGCCATGCTAGAAGTGTGGCCTTTTCAAAGGGTCCTGCACCTACTCTTTAGCTTGCCTGGCATCAACTAAACACAGATTTTGATTAAATTTTCAAATATCTGCTTTTATTTATTTGCATCAGAGCACCTGTCATGCTTCAGTCCTTTGGAATTGAGGAATCCAGGATGTTTTTCCTGTTCAGTTTCTACTCTAATCTTTCACAGTTGGTTGGAAGGAAGAAATATGGTCTTTTCTGCCATACAACTAGCTAACTCCCATTGACTGGTGCAAATCTAAGACAGGACTCTCTCCTGAACAAAACCCCCTTTCTGCTTCTTTCTGCTACCCCATCTACTATTTTTATGAAATTCGCTTTCCTATGTCCAATATAGGTGCTAAATAATATCAGTAATATATGATAGCTCTTCTGCTGCTGCGTTAATTAATTCTTCTAAATATTTTCTGCATGTTTAGTGGCTTCTGCATGTTTAGTGGCTTCTACCATTTTATTTCTACTGATCTGGAAAGACACAACTCAGTCACGGCAAGCTGTGGTTCACATCACCTTTCCAGAATTTCTTCAGCAACAACTTTAAAAACAATTTATCTGTTGTCAGATACTTCCCTAAACTAGAGCACTGCATTACAGTAAACCATATATTATGATAATATTATTCCTCTGAATAATTCGTTTCCTATTTCACAAAATACAAGTATTTCAAATCAGGAAAAAACAAATCATTATATCATTCATCAGTTGCTACTTATATGTCACTATTTATCTAAAGATTCTATTGACAACATCAAATAAATTTTATTTGGATTTCAGCAGCCATATAATAATGGATTAATATTTTTTAAGTTTTCTTTTCAATACATTTCCTACTGCTTCAGTAAGTGTACATACTAATGTTTAAAATGTGAATAACAGATGAATTTAGCATTTTCAATATGTATTTAGGTATCTATGCATGCTAAACTCACTAACACAAAACATTTGCAACAATTGTAAGTATTATTGTAAGTAAATCTAACATGTCTTACAGACAGTGAATTTTTCAAATAAGAACAGGATGTAGATGCACTTAGGATTGACGCATCTTCCAAAGCTAAGATATTAAAAAAAAAAAAAAAACAAAAAAGCCATAAAATAATATACATGAACTAGGAATAGTAGCATTTGAGTTTGACGGGCCATTGTTCAGTTCTAATGAAATTTTACTATAGATGTCATTTTACTATCTCATCATAACAAGTGCTAAAAGTTTATTGCTTTTTTACTAAAGCCATGTGTTACAAAAAGGTGAAATTCTAGCTTTAGAAAAATACTTATCAATTGAAAAAGTGTTCTTTTTGTTAAGATATCCTATGACATGCTATTGTATCAAAAGCCAGGAGGTTATTACAGTAGACAGACCAGAGGGTAATGGTGCGTAATGTGAATGTTCTCAGTGTCTAGTAGCAAACTGTAATGAGAGCCAGAACTTTGCTTTCAGCTGAGATTCCTAGAATTTCTGGTACAATAGCATCTTCCTTAAAATAAGCTACAGTGCATAATGTAAAAGCAGAAAGAGATGCTTCCAGCTTCTTCACTCCTGAAAGAGTTCAGGTTTGAAAGCACCATTTTGCTATGTGCAGAGAGACACTAACAAGCATAGCACCTATTGAGACACCACCCTCAGTAAGGAAGGAAGGGAACATCCTTCATCTTTACTTTCTTTGCAACCACTTTATGAGTAGAAAAAGGCAGAAGAAAAGGAGTTGAAAGCTGAAGCTAGGACAGAGGATGTATAATTACAGCCCACAAAGATAATCTCCCATTTTTCAGTTGTGAACTGAATCAAGACTAGTGATTCAGGATGTAGAAATGCATGTCAAATCTGAAGAAAAATTACACAATAAAATACTTGCTAGTAGCTATCGAATACTTTATCTAAAAAGCTTTACACATACTCAGGGGAAATAATAAATGGATATAGGCTTAAAACAAAGTGAGACCGTCACACACACACAAAAAAAAAAAAAAAAAAAAAAAAAAGAAAAAAAAACAATCAGAGAATCAGACTCACAAAGTGTTAGGGATTGGAAGGGACCTCAAAAGATCACTTAGTCCAATCCCCCTGCCAGAGCAGGAACACCTAGATAAAGTTACACAGGAAGGTATCCAGGTGGGTTTTGAATGTCTCTAGAGTAAATAAAAGTCCACTCAATAATAAATCATTGAAGACCAGTGTGTAACTGCTATTTATTTTTAGTAATAATGATTTTAAACCAGTGAAACATATGAAGCATAACACTTTCTGGTAGTGCAATTTTAGTTCTAAAATATTTATCAGAAATACATGTCTAACAGTTAGTAGCAATAGACTAGATCAGCTTGTTATCATTCTCAGTTTCAAAGGTCTACTCAAATTTTTTACAATTTATTAATCATTAAAAGAAAGACATGAAATCCTGCTGCGTTCAAGAAATGAAACTTTCAGGTGTGAGGTTTAAAGTACTAGGAAAGACCAAGTGGCTTCCTTAACCAAAACTACATTTGATGCCAAAAACCTTCAACTTTTACAAATTATTTTTCAAACAAGACAGCACATTTGTATTCAGAACTACATTGCTCACTTTACTTATACAAATGCTTTTGAAATGTTACTGTGTGTATTTGTATGCATACATCTTCATTACTGTTGTCTCTATACAAAATGGATGAGGAAGTCCTCGATTCTTCACAGGTATTCAAAGTTACTTAATGTATTACATTTGTGGAAAAAAAAAAAAAAAACAACAAACATCTACTAGTTTTAACATGATCTTTATAGACATACTCCTTTCCTGCTAGCTTATAAAGTGTTAATAAAGCCGTGCATGCAAACACATCATAAAGCACAATTAGCCTGGCCTTATATCTTGTCCTGATTTTTGCTAGGATAGAGCTGATTTTCTTCCTAGTAGCTGGTATAGTGCTGTGTTTTGCATTTAGAATGAGAATAATGTCAAAAACACACTGAAGTTTTAGTTGTCTCTAAGTAGTCAAGGACTTTTCAGCTTCTCATTCTGTGCCAGGTGCATAAGAAGCTGGGAGGGGACTTAGCCAAGACAGCTGACCCAGACTGGCCAAAGGGATATTCCATACTATATGGCATCATGTTCAGCGTATAAAGCTGCGGGAAGAAGAAGGGGGGAACTTTCAGAGTGATGGCATTTGTCTTCCCAAGTAACCATGATACGTGATTGAGCCCGACTTTCCTGTAGATGGCTGAATACCTGCCTGCCCATGGGAAGCAGTGAATCAATTCCTTGTTTTGCTTTGCTTCTATGTGTGGCTTTTGCTTTTCTTATTAAAGTGGCTTTATCTCAACCCACAAGTTTTCTCACTTTAACTCTTCTGATTCTCTCTCCCACCCAGTGGGCAGTGGAGGAGAAGGCAGGGTGTGGTGGGCAGTGAACGAGTGGCTGTGTGATGCTTAGTTGCCAGCTGCGGTTAAACAACAACAAAGCAGAAAAATGGTGTTCCTTGCTTAGATTCCACACTTCAACAATTAACTCACCTCAGCTGTGCAACCAGATCAACACAGGGGTTGCTAAGAAAAGCTTTGTTTAATATATTTTCTGCAGACAACAATAGTGAGACACCGGATGAGAACTCCATTCTGTTACCTGCTGTCAAGCAACCTGAACAAGTTTATATGCCACTTTCCATTCAGTCGTCTATTGCTTCAGCTCTTTTGCAAGACAAAACAACTTTGTCAAGTTGCATACCAACCCTACCACTAAATACACATTCTGTCTTGTCTTTTGTGATTAGTTATTTAAAAATATTACCAGTTAAAGTTATCCAGACTCAACTGTGCCTGCTTCAAACAAACCATTATTTCACATTCTTTTCAATTTTTTGTATTTCTTATTAAGCATCAGGAACATAATTGCTGCACCAGAAACTGGAATGACACCAGGGACATGTCTACCACGGCCTTCACACACACACACACAAAATCCTAAAACCTTTCCAGGAAACAATATTAAATATGCAAATAAAATAAAGTAATAGCTTTGAAAATGTTTATGGAAAAGTATTTCAAGCAGTTTCTACGTAATACAGTAACACTATTCTGAGAGGTAAAATATGACCACAGTCTTGAAGATTTGCTGTGGATCTTTCAGTGTATATCAATTTAAATCTTCAAGGTATACACACCCTCAGCAGGCACCGAAGTCAACTAATTAAATCAAGAGGTCAGAGAGTCCACAATATATATGTAAAAAGACTTGGCTTATTCATCATCACAGAAAGGAGACTCAGAAGGCTGCCTATACATAGGCATGCTTTTGGTTTGGCTAATTGGTAACTTCTGTTGCTGTTGTTGTTCTAATTAGATGTGCAATAACACTTTTCCTATACACTAGTCTATACACTAACGTTGATGTAGTTTTTCTCATTTTAAGACTAGATTTCCTCCACCGAAATACGGTAACTTCTTAATTGTTTCAATTAAGCTCAAAATCCCTTCTGTTTCAACACTACAGCAGTATGCCACTACTATCACATTGAACCATCTTTGTAAAATTAAAGTTTAAGTATTTTAGAGGAAGCACTACAGTATGTGTGATTTACTAACATATGAGGAAAGGCTGCCATAAGAGGAAAGATTGAGAGAACTGGACTTGTTCAGTCTTGATAAAAGAGTTAAATGGGACCTCAACACCATGTTCCAGCATTTAAAGGGTGTCTACAAGGAGATGGATACTCCCTTTTTGAAAGGGGTCATATGGAAGAGACAAGGGGCAAAGAGTGCAAGCTACTCGTAAGGAGATTCCGATTGGACACGAGAGGCAAATTTTTTGTTATAAGAACAATCAGCCCAGGGAAGTGGTGGATTCCCCAACATTGAACACTTTTAAGATTCGGATGGACAGGGTGATTGACCATCTTGTCTAGACTGCACTTTTGCCAAGAAAGGTTGGACCAGATGATCCTTGTGGTCCCTTCCAATCTCCTGCTTTCTTCTCTACTATACTACCTGAGAGACCTCATTTCTCCTTGTACAGTAAACCAGATAATTCTTAAATGGTAGATTACTTTGCACTACCTTGATACTATAGGAAAAATAGCAGCAGCAATTTCTCTGAGGACTGCTAGACTAGAAAGCATGCTTCCCCTTCCATTTTTTGTGCCTAACTTGTTTTAAGCTCACTGCTTTTTGTTTAGATATTAGCCTGAAGACGACATGTCTGCTTGTTGAGAAATGTGGTAAGGGAGGATAGGCAAGAAAGATTCTAATTACGTGAGACTTCAAAGACTGAATGTCATGTTTTGATTACGCAAAAGTTGAGTGGCAATAACAGTCCACCCACTTTTTTCCAAAGTCTTTCTAGCTCATTTCAAATACCATCACTTCATCCAAAACTCTGAACCATGAAATTAAATTCCCTGCACATAGTTAGCACTCTTCTATCAGCAGTTCTTCACAACATAGGTGAACATTATTTTAAGATTACACTTGCTCCTTGATTCAGGTTGGAATGGAAATAAGTAACACTTCAGTGAATGAGAATTGAAGAAAAATGAGACACTTGCAATGAAGATGTTCCCCTTTTCCATGGCCTCATCCCCCAAACATGAGAAGCTGATTTCAAATATACTGAGAGTTTTAAATGCTCAGACTAACAGCATTTGTAACCATTCCCAGATTTGCCACTGGTTTATGTCTGTCTTTAAAATATGCCCTGCTCAGTATCTTAAAAGCAAAAACCAGACTTTGTAGACTGATTCCAGACAATGCCTAATGTTTATTCTGGGGAAAGAAGAAGACAGCATATAACAGAATCTGTGGCACTTGTGCAGGTTCTGTTGAATATCTCCCTGAAAAGTTTATAAATGCATTATACACTCCTTCACTCTAGAAAACATCACAGAGGATCAAGAGAATAGTCTAAAGTATTTCCATAAAAGCCTGGGGTTGCAAGTTGGCATCTTGTCTTTATTCCCCAAAACTGAGTCTCAATTGTCATTATTCTTTCTTCTGTCTGAGAAGATAAATTATAATCCCATGTTTGTATTACAGGGAAAGTATAAGCATTTAAGTTATAGAAACAACAGAAAACAGGAAAATGTAACAAAATTTGCTCAGTAGCATTACCAAAGCTCCTTGCACCTTACTGCCAAACCACAGTATTTTGCCCTTTAATGACTTCTTCTTCAATTTAAATGGCTTTATGAAGAACCCATTAACCTATCCATGCTACAGGAAGGTAATACTTCCCACATGGTGCCACCAAGGGAACTGAAGCAGTTCAAGTAATTCACCCCAAGTTACATCAGAAGTTTAACAGAACTGAGATGAGAGGAAGACAGATCCAACTCCTGATCTTCTCAAAGTTTTAATTCTCCAAGAAAACTTAAACACTCGGTCTACAGAGTGATCACTTCCCACCTGTTTTTATAATGGCAATTCTAGAACACGAGAGAACTACAACAGAGATAGAGAGTGAACAATGGATAATAACTTGCTTTTGGAATTTAATAAATGTGAGCAGGGAGAAAGTAATAATGAAATTCAGACAATAACCTTGCTACCCATACTGGCTAGAAGTACCGTATCGTTGTTAGTAAGTGTATCTGGTAAGAATCTCAACCTTAGTGCATCCACAATTATATGACTAGATTAGTTGCCATATTTGCAACCTGTTCTTAAGCATTTAAATTAGTATCTAAATATTCAGTGTTCTACAGAGCTGCAAAACTATAGTGTAAGTGGCTACAATAAATTGAAGTGCATTAAAAAGCACCATGGATTAAAAAAATAGTCAAGTGCTTGCCACAGGTTTCAAGAACAGATCACTGATTACTGACTACTTTGAGAACCACTTGGCTTACATTATACAGCATTTTTAATTCTCTGATTAGATCAACTTGAAGGAAAAATATTGAAAATAGCAGGATATTGAGTGCCACTGGAGAGATTGATCTGAAGTCGGAAAGCCTTTTCTTTAGAAAATGGACTTAAATTACACAGCTGATCTACAGGTTCTATCTCTAGATTTCTTATGACTCCATGTAGCTTTATTTGTCTAAAAACTAGGTAAATACAGTTAGGCTAGCATTATGGTATATAAGGTCAAGTTAGAAAGAATCTAGGTTTAATTTTCTCAGCTAAGCTGTTTTTAATATATTCTAGATGAGAATATCACAGAGTTAGACAAGATCACATGAATAGAGAGTTAAGATGATGCAAAGAAATGCAGAATGGGATAGAGAACGCACAATATATAAACCATAACACCATCCATATGCTGAAGGTTTTGTAAGACCAAGCACATTTTTTGTTAAGCAATTCAATACTTTTAATGTAACGTTAAAAATGAAACCAGGAAGCTGGGTTTTTCCCACTAAACCATGATAATATTTTGTAATACATAGAAAATTTAATTTAGTCTGTCCTTACATTCAACTCAGGAAGCTGTTGATTTGTTCCTGTTGTGGTTTTCCTAATAGATATCAGATGAAATTTATGGATAGGAATTGATTTTGCAGACTTAGTACCCATCTCCCTGCTGACTGGATTTGAGGTTTATATAGCAACATCAGCCCATTTCCAAAGTGTAGAATTCAGGCTGACAGTTTAGCTTTAGAAATATCATACAGAGTACTTGTCAACAGCTGTCTACAAGTATGTGATTTTCTGCTATGAAGTCTGTAATCTAAAGAATTTGTGTTGCCTCTGAAAGGTTACACTGTGGTGGTCAGTCAGTGTAACATTAAACTTATCTGTTCTTACCTCCTCTATATTTAATACTGTGGATTGAATTTTTATACAGGCTTTCTCTTTTTCAAAGCAAACATATTAGTGTTATTTCCTCTCTATTTCTTTCCTGAAAAGCAATAACAAAAGCCAGAATACAAAAGGCTCATAATATAAATTTTAACATGAAAAGAATTGCTTAGCACATTGCACGGATAGAATTTCACAAAGAAAATAAAAATTACTTGCTTTGGGAATAGCTCATTATGAGAGCATACACACCTTTGCTGTATGTGTTTATTGGTGCATGTGTGAAACAAAGATCCATCTGAAGGATAGGAAGGGAGGAGAAGCTTAACAATGTTAATTCTTGGTTAACCTTCACACTTCACCATACCAAAGTTCTTCAATAACATAATATCTTTGGACTATCCAGTACCTGAGCTAGGAACTGATAACTTAATCTATAGTTGCATCCTGCATTTCCACAGCAAACACTTAACTGGAAATTGCTTTTTCTTATCTAACTCAGTTATAAAGCATGCAAGTGGAATGCATTTCCTACATGTACTGCATAATAAGAAACCAAACTTCTATAAACTATTGATTTTTCGCAATATTAATTTCATGTACCTAAAGAGGCTAGAACTGTATATGTATATATATAAAATGATACTCAAAAGTGGCACTTCTATGTACAAGCTTCATTAATTTCTTATTTTAACATTGCTTAATCAATAATTTGGATTCCTATACCTTGATTTTTCTAATGCAACAATATCCCTTTTACTCCTGAATCTACCTGCCTACACTGAGATTTTAATTATCTTGGAGAACATGCATAGGAAAAATGAAAGGGAAAATTAAAGTGAAGTAAAAGCATTAAAGTGTCAATGTCTATTTTATAACTGGCTGCAAGTATAGTCAAGATGGTTACAGAAAGGACACCGTATTTGGATGAAGAATTTATTAGTAACAAAGACAAAAGATGCACTTCTGGGATTCAGAAACATATCCAAGTTTCTTTTACCAGGGATATTTAATAAGGTAAGATGTGTAGGGAGAATTAAAGTTATATTAAATGAGTTGATAGTTTTAGGAAAAGTAGGGACAAAATTTGAGACATTCAACCCTTCAGATATTAAAGAGGAAAAGTCAACTTATGTATAGATTTGAAATAATTGATCCCGGTTAACAATTGCATCCTTTGAAAAGCCCAACAACTTGTTTGTTTTTCAAATGTTATCAGTTGGTCTAATTAAGACATTGGTGTTTCTGCAAGCCATGCCCCATCCTGAGACCACAACAGTTAAAATGACACTACTCAATCCTTAGAGATACACATTTTCTTATTAGAATTTGTCACTGTTGGGGAAGGTGTGATGAGTCCAGTCTTAGTCCTGGAGGTCTCTGCTTTCTTGGTGATGCTTAAGTCCCTCGAACCAAGACATATGCAGTAGATAAAGAATAGCTTTCTCATTTTGAGAGGCCCAGCTACTCAAAGAAAACTTGGAATGATTTTTTGGGGATGTGAATTGTTTTAAGCGATGTCTCATGTCTCACTGAAAACCCTGTATTCCTAGAATGCACTGACATAATTGGTGTTTTTCTGCATTGATTTAGGCCCAGGTTTGCTAAGGAGAGGGTTTAAAACCCACTCTTGCTCTAATGAACATCAACTAGCATATTTTCTGCTGCCTTGTTGGGGGTGGCAAATTGAACTTCCAAGGCTTGGTAGGGGCTTAAATGGCACAGACAGTCATGCTCTCTGTTCTCAGTCTCCACTGTCTGCACCAAAACCATGCAGCATAGTCAGGCTTTGCACTGGACTTACATGAAATCTTTGATCACTCCTGCTATAATTAATTTGGTAAATAATTAATATTTGGCATTTTTAAAATTAGTACTATAATGGAGGAGACATATCACCATTTCTCTGCACATCTGACTCCATAATTAGCTGTCCGCATTTTTAATTCCCTGTAATTAATTGCGTTGTCTGTTTATGAGCTTAACTTACCTCATTAATAATTTTTATATTAAAAGTTTTCTACATTGCTCCTCTGCATCATTACTTCATCATTCAATCAGTTTCAGATACTCTTGATCAATTCCAAAATAATTCTTTCCCTGAGGACTTGATTACTGTACTACTGCCAACTACTAACTTGTTTCATTCCTGCCATTACCTTAATTTTATTATATTTTCATCCTTGGAACACATTAATTTTCCCATAATTTAGGCCTTCCAGATTCTTGTATTATTCAATAATGCTGTTCCTGTTGATGCCATCATATCACACCCTGTCACAGAGGCATGCTAGAATGACTTCAAGCAAGAGTAAAGTTAAACCAACTTTAATTTGAAACTAAAAGCAAATGACAGAAACCAATGCAAGTAGGATGGGAGGGTGGTAATCCAAAGATCAATCAGCACTTCAAGAACATTTAACAAACTGCAGGTTCAATATATCAGTTGGAGTATTATTATCCTATGACCACACAAGAATGATGATCCACAACATGCACACATTCAAAGAGAAGCCTCTCTCAAGGGTGCCCAGAATAAATAATCAGATGCTCCAGGGCTGGCAAGCCCAAGGATTTATCCAGAAGAAATAATCAGTCACCAAGAGGGAGGGTATGGGCTCTCAATCCCAGGAAGTCTCCTTAGACAGCATCCTTGATCTAAGGGGAGGGCTCTGATCACAGTCCCACTGTTCCAAGAAGATCACTCAAAAGTAGGCTTTGGCAGAAGCCCTATTTTATAGCCAGGTTGGATCTGGCTGTGGTCATTACAACATGGTTCACAAGCTTCTCTGGATCTGGAGCACCTCATTGGTTGATGACACTGTCTGTTGACCAGGGTCCCGCCCCTCCTGCTCCCCAAGCTGGGGTGTGAGAGACTTGACAGTCAGCATCAACCAGGGTGCATACCTGGGGACAGTCACAGTGGAGCACAAAAGGTACTAAAGAGCCATCAGCTGCCCTGTTGGAAACTCTGGACCTTTTCAGGGTATACACAACTGCTACACACCCACAAAATTTGCTTCTATTAATCTCACTGCAGATGTGTTCCTCCACAAGATGGTCCTCAGACTACCCCAGCTAACAGATATTTCTTCTCTACATTTCTGAACAAGCTCTTTTCCCTCCTGAATGACCTGTTCCTCAGTGAAACACTGGCAGTTTGTAAATCTGTTTTTTTTTTTTTAATTTATTTTATCTTTTTAAACAAGCTTCCCTACAACTGCATGGGTTTTGACAA
This sequence comes from Columba livia, assembly GCF_036013475.1. Lineage (NCBI taxonomy): Eukaryota > Metazoa > Chordata > Aves > Columbiformes > Columbidae > Columba > Columba livia. The sequence goes on from NC_088603.1 coordinate 83,232,230, forward strand.
GGTTCTATAAACACAAAATCATTAAAAGATCACATCTTATCTCCTTTCTACAGCACGCATATTCCCACAAGTTTTGTAGGCTCTCTGTCCCTGCCCTTGAGTTTTTATGTTGAAGCTATCCCCAAAGTTTATTACAGAACCATAGAATATCTGGAGTTTGAAGTGACCCACAAGGATCATTGAGTCCAACTCCTGTCCCTGCATAGGACAACTTGCTCAATTTAATCATCAACTGATATTATGGTAAGGACATTCTAAAAAAATATTTTAGGTATAACATTTTATAGATGTATTTTATTAAATTATTCATTTAAGTTTGCTTTCAATTGCTTGTACTCCCTTGGGAACTGATCTTCAAAAATGTTTGGAAAACTGAAAGTGTTCATGAAGTCATTTAGACAGCAGATTGGTATAAAAATTACACAATGTGATGAATCTAAGAGTTCTGTGAATGTGGCACTCTGATGTTTAGATGCTAATTGGCATTTCAATGCTAACCTCCTGGTTAGTTTGATTTAGTAATAAAATATTCTTTTTTATTTCAGTTTTTCCTCTTAAAAATTGTCTTTTGAAGTAAAGTGACATTCCACACACACACACACACACACAAAATCTCCTAATAGCCAAGACCTTCTGCTGTATATGTTCCTTTTCCATAAAAGAGGATATGATCCACCAAAGGAGCACTGAAACTTATGTTGCAGTCACTTGAAAGAATGGTAGAAACACTGACAGAGAAAAATTGCTAAGACATTGCCTGTGTATGCCCAAATAATTATGTATTGAATACTATGACAAAGTGAGTTTGCTGTTCGAAGTGTGATCTGTTTAGGTATTCGTGTTCTGCTTTTCTGAAGAAAAAAGAAAAAAGCACTGTGAATTTAGCAATTTGTGGTTGCACAGCAATGAACACTTAAACATGGAAGAGTAAATCCAAATAGTACGGTCTCACTGTGAGGTTATGATTGAGCTTGCAAATCTAGCCTCTTTAAGTGAGACAATAAACAGATTGGTATGACAATGGCAGGACTTATCTAAGTTAATCTAATAAAACAAAATAAAGTTATTTCATATATTACCTGCCACATTCTTGTATTTCATCTACTAAGGACACAGCTTTAGCAATTATTAGAAAACAAGGCTTTTTTAATATGTATATATATGTATGTATATATATATTGCACATCAACAAGACTAGGAAAAGCTCTGAGAGGAAAAACTTATAACAGAAAACTTTTGTTGTTGTAAATAGAATAAAGGCAAATGATATCTGTATGCAGCCCACTTACCCTGCAGACCTTCACTGAGGTGTACTTAATTTAAGTCTAGTCAACCTTGCTTCTAAATTGTGTGGAGAATGGCGTTTCCAGAATCACGAGGAAATGAAAAACAACACACAATATTGAAAGCCTTTAAAAAATTCTGACTTGCTTTGCTAAAAGCATCTGCCCTCGCCTGGGGTACAGTGAACTGTCTCATTTTGGAAATTTTTATGTCTGACACTTAAAAGACATAATTTATGCCAAGGAAGGATTCAAATTTGACTGAAAAGATACCTACCAAGATACTGCAGCTGCTGCCCCATATAAGATACAGAATGCTGTTTCAGAAAAGATTAAGCTACTCCTCTACTCTGCTAACTCTTGTGCTGATTACTAGGGGCAAATTCTCATTGTTGCAATTTGCTTGGGAAAATTATTTTATTTTGAAGACACTCTAAATAAGCTTCTCTCTCAGTACATATGAACCAGTGAATGAAGCACAGAAGTTTTTACTTGATTTGTAAACTCTAACCAAACTCTCAAACACTGTTTATGTGTATGGCATTGGGATAAATATATAAGAAGTCTTATGCTTATTTGAGCTGACCTAGTTTACTTACTTATGGAAGAGATTTTCATGCAAACACAAAAAGAAAAATAGTAATAAATAAGTGTTTAACATTATTGGTAAAACTATACATAGTTGAAAGCACGCATTTTGGGAGGGAACTCAGTTCCTCCGGTTATGAGTTTCCTTCATATTGCTGAAAAAGTTCCTTAACTACACTGTTCTTCAGCTACCTTCTCTAAAAGGCAGCTAATACCATTTCCCCTTCTCTGGCTTTCTTCCCTATGTCTTGTCTGGTTTACCTACACTTTACCTTCCATGTTTTCTTAATGATTAGTACACAAGTTATGGCAGGACTTGAACTGTGATCATCTAAAGATCACCTTTCTCTTCTAGATAAACCACAATCAGAACTCTAGCTCTCTAGCTCTCTGTAAACTCTTCATTGCCATGGCACTTTTTTATTAATAGAATAACATTTTAACTGTTTTTGTTTGCTATTTTTATGGTAAACATTCTTCAAATCTTCTGTATAAACACTGCTTACACTTTAAAGTGAAAACTGCTAGAAGACTTTGAGACTATTCTCCATTATGTTAGGCAGCCATATAGATATGTGAAAAATACTACCATTTTCATTTGCCATCAGAGATGCTACTTTTAGTCTCTTCAGTCAAATAAATCTAATAATGAACTGCATGTGTGGAAATAAAGCAAACTCACTACTTTTAATTCCAGTTTATTAGTGGTATTCCAACAATGCCAGAATCTCTTCATCAGCAGCATTCAATAGATTCTAAACCTCAAATAAGAAAGCTAAATTAAAGAAAATATATTCTTTTATTATACACAGAAAATATAGTGCATAGTCTGCTAATGAAGGAACAAGGTTGTTTAAGAAAATACTTTTATTCTTCAAAAAAATTTCAGTTTTCAGTTTTCTAAATGTGAGATAGCTATTAAGCAATTTCTTTCTGTGCTTGAAAAATATTTTATTTTTAATAAAACACTCTGATCTGTGGTGCAAGTCAAAAATCCACAGCTACCAAGTCTAGATATCCATGTAGTGACAGTAAAAGAACTTTTGGTCTTGTAAATAGCAAGACTTCTCCAACCAGATCAGGCATAACTAGGTCTTTTAGTGAAAAGACCTGTGAATTTTCATACTTTAAGTTGTTACAGTGTGTTTCTTTGATTTTTAAAATACAAAGGTATAAACAAGTTATTTGGCTTTGGAATGAGTTCAAATGATTCTTTTTCTTAAGAGGTTAAAAAGATTCTTGTTCACTGCTTTCTTCAGCTAATAAAGAGTTCATACTTACAGATCAATTTAGTGATGGCTACAGAAAACATCACTAGAGCTATTATAAAGTCATTAATAATAAAATTATACCTTTATTGTCCTCATGACTATTTCTCAAAACATTTCAACATTTTCCATGGAATACCCTGTACTGTTAAGCAATTTCATCATATTTCAATAGCAAAAAACACAAACCCTAAAATCAGTTCTGCAGACAGAAAAATCAAATCTCAGCAACAATTAAATCCACATTGGGAGACAGGAAATGAATTAGTATGTCCAATATCCTGAAAAATTTGCTTGAAGTGGTGTATCAAATAAAGCTTTTCTGTTCATGGTAAAATTGCATCTGTGACAGTTTCTCTTAGAACTAATTTCTAGTCAAAACAGTTATCTTTGGTGGTATCCATAAGCCATTCTAAAAATGTTGCTCAGAAGTCTCCCATTATAAAACATGTGACTTTGAATCATAGCCATGACTTTGAATCATAGCCAGTATTGCACATCTGACTACATTACTCATATTTTGTTACAGTAAAAAGGCAAAACAATCCCCAAGAAGGATTCAGTCACACTATCATAAAAGAAAATACTTCCACTAATAGAGGGACAAAAGCAAGAAGAGACAAAAAAAAAAAAATTGTCCAGACTTACCACTTGAAAATTCTTCAAAACAAAAGCCTTTAGTCTAGGTTTGAAATGTTCAGCCCTTTCCCTCACCAACAAGTGTGGTTTCATTAAAGTTTAAAATAATTGCCAAAATATGAGGGGATATGGGCAGTGTGAGGTTTGAGTTTGTTTTGATTTGTTTGTTTGTTTTTCTTTTAAATAACTCTGTGCTGGTTCAACTTGTGTTGGGAGTCTTGCTCAGAAAGCAATTTAAGTTGTATTATGTATTTGCTCTTAAAAAGTTATTGTAGTATGCAAGATGTACACAACAGATATTTTCTCACTGGAGGCCTATGTTGGCAGGGACATCAACAGTATCCGCTATCAACTGAACCATAGTGAAAAACAACTCTAAGAAACAGTGGATTTAGAGCAGGAAGAGACTGCATGGACTTTTGCCAAATAAAGGGTTGAACCCATCCCCATTCAGCTTAATGCAGCTGAAGAGTGAGACACTTGAAATGTATCTTTTGAAAACACTCTCTGTGTTCAGTGTCTACTCAGGAAAATAAAATCACAGCTTGGATTTTTACTTCAGTGTTGTGCTCATGACCTGCCATGTCACAGCTACACACACCTCTGCTATAGAAAGCAAAACAGATGCTTAGAAAAAAACAACCACTAGACAAATAACTTTACAAACTTTCGGTGTTAACATTACCAAGAGCTATTGAATTCACTGTTATCTTTCATTTGAACACCTCTATGTGGAAAGCAGGGAAGATATTCTCATTCTAAGAACATAAGTATGAGAATGATAAGACGGGGGCAATGGGTGCAAACTGGAACATAGAAGGTTCCACTTAAATATGAGAAGAAACTTCTTCTCAGTAACGGTAACAGAACACTGGAACAGGTTGCCCAGGGGGGTTGTGGAGCCTCCTTCTCTGGAGACATTCAAAGCCTGCCTGGAGACCTCATCTAGGTGTTCCTGCTCCAGCAGCGGGATTGGACTAGATGATCTTTTGAGGTCCCTTCCAATCCCTGACATTCTGTGATTCTGTGAAAGCACTCAAGGTTAAACATTAAGCAAGCTAGGTCCCAAACCCTGCAGAGAAAGATTGTTCTGAAACTTACACACATTATTCTTTGCAAGACAGATTTATTTTCTCCCTACTTTTTACAGAGCATGAGTACTTCTACATGTCAATACAGATAGTTTGCCCTTCCTCCACTTCCCAGGGAGTAGGACTGAAATGCAAATAAACTATACTGGTATTTAATTCAAGTATGAAATTAAGTGGAAAAAGCAGGCAGGATAAAGTGAAGTGCAACAAATTTGTTACAATAATTAAGTGTTTTCTGTATGTTAAGTTTTGAAATAATACTTTTTTGAGAAGTGGCAAATCTTTCCCCTGGATGGAGAAAGAGGGAGAGCTTAGCATTTTTATCTTCAGAGTGCTCAGTAAGGAACTTACATTCTAAATAAATCTAAAATTTAATGTGGCAGGCAATCTGCCTTCGGTTTTGTGGTTTCCTTTGAGTCCTCTATAGCAAATTTCTAAGCAGCTGCAGTGTGCTACAACTCAAGGAAAGGAAAATTATCCATCAAGACTGATGTCTTTCAGACCACTGAATTCCTTGGTCTCATCAGTACAACTTACATTAAACAAACAGTATATTTTCTTTTACAGGAGATGATTATGGTTTAAGCATTCTCTGTTAAGAAGCTTGCAATATTAGCTGCCTGACAGCCAGAAACCTCTGTTGATTAGCAGCAAGTGGGATTGGGGACGGGGGTGGGAAGGAACACACAAAATTTTAGGATTTATGCTGCTACAAAAAAAGGGTTTTACTAAAACCACATCTGGACTCAACATGTGTCACGTTTGCCTTTTTACTACATTCCTAGTTTTATTGAAAGACTTAAAACATAGTCTTCCCAAATTTAATCTCGATGTGAGCCAAGATTCCTGGATTTTAAGTGCATTTCTTCTTCCAAGAAAGTTTCAAAACCTGCAGTTATCTTAATATCTACATTGCAGGCCTATCTGAAGGAATAAAGCAATCTTTTTCTTTGCCCATTCACTTCATCCAGCAGCCAGTGTACGTTGGAAATTTGGCTGGTGATTCTGTAGGTGGTCCTTCCTCTCCATGTCATTACAAAGGTAGTAACAGTGTTTCACAACTTGTATGCTCTAATATTGCCAGAGATACAGAATTACTCTCTTTCTAGGCTTGACACAGAACAAACTTTCTGCCCTCTTACATATTTCTCCTCCTCCCTACCCCACTTCCCAGATTCTGCTATTTTCTGGACATTTGATTTATCAGATAAAGACCCAAGTCAGCCCTGGATCATACTCCCTGTTTAGCGGCTTATAGAACAACACAGAGTTGCCAATTCATATCTTTGTCCTGCAAAATTGTATAAAGGCTTCAGGTTTGACAAAGTATTTTAAGCTCTGAGGCAAATAACGAGGAAATATAAGACTTCTTGTCACCCTATGTGAGGTTCAGTCTTGCATACAGTTTAGATTGATCAGCATAATCAATACAGAAGACAAGGTGGTAACTCACAATGCTCCAAGTGTTATCAGTACCTTAGGCAGTGAGCAATAGTGTTGTGTAACACTTATTTTGTATATTCTATTATTATTATTATTATTGTTATTTTCTCTTCCTTTGTTGTCCTATTAAACTATGAATGAGAGTCTGAAAGAGAGTCTGCATAGTCCTGATTGCTGGCTGGGGTTAAACCACACCTGCAAAAGTAGTATCCTATTTGTTTCCTGTCAGTGCAAACGCTTTACAATTAGACCTTCACTGAAGTTTGTTGTATCAGGACTGAAAGAGGTTTGATCTAGGTCAAAACTTTGAGAATTTATCTGAACTTAATTCAGCTTTCCCAGGAGTACCACAGGGATGGTAAATTTCATCAAAACAAAGTCCAGTTGTCCTTCTCTCTAGCTAAAAAGATTTGAAAACAAACACTGAAAACAGTCAACTTCACATCAAGTTCTGGTAGAAGAGCTGAGTTCCACCTGAAACAAGGAAGGAAAGAGGCAAATAAAACATGCGGAGAAAGCCACCATTTGAATTTGTATTGCAAGATTTTTATCCATATATATTGGTGACTTGTATTATTCCTGCTTAATCTTACATGGACAAAAAAAAAAAATAATAAAAGATCATGATGTTCTAACATTTTTAAATTCATAGATTTATATAGATGAGCTTTTTTGTTGTTTGAAGTAAATTGGTTCAAAGTCTCTCAAAGCATCATTGGCCCTGAAGACACCACCACTGCCTTCCCTTCTGCTGTGCCAGCATAGTCATAGGGAATATTGTTATTGTAGCAACTCTTCTGTGGATACATTAGTTTAGACAGTCTTCCACACATGATTTTTATCCCAATAACAATAAACTTAAAAGTTCACCACTGCTTGAACTTGGAGCACTATTTCAAGAGAAAAGAGTATATATTTTATGCTCTACTATATTAAAACAACACTGGTTACAAGTCATATCAATCTTGCTGAGCCACAAAAAAAACCCTATATTTTATTAATTACTGTAATTTGTAGTTCAGTATGTACAAATGCTTATTCTCCTCTTGTACTCCTCAATATGGACATGGACCAAGTAATATGCTGTTTTAGGTTTTATTCATACTGTAGAGGTATTTAGAAACTTCAGAAAAAAATCTAGATTCAAATTATAGTTAATTCTTATCATTCCAAGTAATAGCTTATTTAAAAGATTTATGGAAAACAAACAAACAAACAGACAGACAAACAAACAAACAAAACAAACCACAAAAATACATCAGAGGTTAGAGTCCAGGCTAAATGTCCAGCATTTTGTGAATGGACCAATAACTCCAAATTAAATAATGAACTGTTTCTATAGTCAAATGAGACTAGAATAAAAAAGTTATACTGAAGTTGTCAAACTTAAAGTAATATAATGTTTTTGGTGAACAGTAAGGCAGTAGAGCAGTTTCCAAAGGTTGCTTCAACTGCATATGTTAGCCTCCTGACTGCCAGCAAGTAATAAATTATTTGGGTATCCGTATACTCTTTTGTATCAATATTAATCTACTTAAGAAAGCTTGAACTGAATCTCACTTTATATCTGAGGTCCAATTTCTTATATTAAGAGAAATATTTAAAAGAAACATGTTCTAGACAAGACCAGAAAGAGTATCATATTATATAACCTCTTAAAAGGAAAAGAAATACACCTTCTCTTTTACCTTTATGGTACTACCAAGAGAGCGCCTGATTTCATTTAAAGTTTATACTTCAAGGTTTAGTAGCACATCTAATTATGGTCTTTTTCTGTTTAGCTGGCTTGGATTTTTTAAAATTATTATTTTGTAGGTGACAACTCCTTTGCAAAATTCTATTTGAAAAACCTCCAGTTAACCTCAGGTTTATAATCAAAGAAACAGATAAAATTTCCAAATTTGTCTGTTCATCAAAAACCAGTTCAAAAAGTGACATTGATGATTTTATCTGTTTTTTAAATGAGGAACATTATAGAAAAGGAAGATGCTTCTTTATTACCTTTAATTACTGTTTTGTTTCTCTCTCATTCTACCATGCCTTCCTTTCCCAAAATTAGGGAAGTCAATTCTCTGGAAGTATGCCTATTTTTCATTATACACAAAAAGTTAAACCATACTTCAGAAACAGCTACAGTAGCTGCCAGGGAAAAATCACATCATATGCATTTAAAACTCAGGTGTTAGTCCCCAAAGTGAACCCAAGACACTGACCATATCATCATATAAACCTGAGCATGAACTTTGGAAGTGGCAAGCATATAAAGCTTCTTTCTCCACCTTCAAACATTCATCCAGTATGCATTTGCTGTAAATGTCAGAAAAATACCATGGTATATATATCCATCTAAAAAAGGCCTTCTTCCATCCAACACTCCAAGTGTTCACTAACATTAGAATTAACAGGAAGAAAACATCCAAGCCCACAGCAGATATAGATTAGTTATTTCCTCACAACTTAACATCCTATCTTGATAATTTTAACTTAACAATTAGATTGATAATATAAATTTATTGTCATTTGTTAAAGCACTCTGCGATATTTACATGGAAAATTAGTAATATTTTACACTTGCAACTGTAATGTTTAAAGAACAGAGAAATAACTCATTGATACAGTGCCATAATTTTGTATTTTATTCAGAGAAGTCATTAAAACATCCTTGACAATCTCTCAATAATTACTAGAAGATAACCTGTGGCTGGGATTGCTGGGGATACATGGGGATACATCAATAAGCTTTCCTTGTCCCATGGCTTGATTAAGTAAATAGCTGCATTAAAACATTTTAGAGATCTGATATGTTTTGGGTTTTGTTTTGTTTTGTTTTGTTTTGTTTTTCTGTACAATTCATGCATCCAAGTGTTTTTTTTTTTCCTACTTTAAAGCTGACCATAACTGTCCTTAAAGTATGTGATAGGCTCAAGTATTAAGAGACCAGTTTACAGAGTCCCACATACATTCAGAAATTATAATACACTGTATGGATGGTTAATTTCCTTGCCGTGAAACACAAGGATGCAATTAACAACACAAATTTATTGAATTTAAAATACCTGTTACTGACAAACTCACATGAACTGTTGGAGGTTCTGAAACCATTTGAGAGCAACATAGAGGAAATTGCTTTAAAGAGCTTCAGAGAGGAAAACAGAGATTGGATTGGAAAGCAGCAAACCAAAAAACCTCACAAAAAGTATCAGAAAAAAAACCACAAATGAACCAACGCTTGAAGAGTTTAGCACAGTATTAAGCACACTACAGCATGATGTATCGTAAGGGCATTTTCTGTAACTTTTCAAACACAAAGCAGCTTTATGTTTGCTTTCCATTTCTCCTGGATTAGCATCTCTATATTAATGAAATACTTCTTGTGTTTTTTAGATGCACATCAAAGAATCTCCAAATGTTAGTTTAATGTGTTTGGAGACAACAAACTCAAATGTGTTGGAAAAAGTGTCCAGTAAAGTGTCAGACATAGAATACTAGGCATCAGAAACTGCAAAGGTGTTTGCGGTCTTTAAAACCATTAATTTAAATCCAACCAATTTCTACATGCATGGAAATTAAGCAGTTTCAATTAGAATACTACATTTGTAAAATCAGAAAAGTCTTGTTGAATTATTGTACAAATTAAAGTATTGCAATAACATATTTCACCTTTCTTTGAAGTCTCAGAGAACCTAAGCATTTTAAAAACAAGTAAACATATCTGGCCCGATTTCTGCCTAAAAACACTGAAACAACCAACTCCTGAAGAGGACTAGTATGGGTTAGCATACTCTGCTTTCCTACAAAGCAAACATTTGCTGTTGTACCACAGGACAAATTAACCTAGACACACAGCAGTAAAGGATTTCATGGACTACGAGCAACCGCTCCACCAGAGTAAACCATATAATCATAGACCATATGATCTTTTTCATAACTTTAATCAACTGTTATCTTAAATATCAGGACTTTCCTGCACTGTACAGATTCACACAACCTACCTCCAACAGCAGGCCCTTTAAATATCTTAGAAACAATTGCTTGCCTAACTTTGTTAGTCACTGGGTTACACTGTCTTCATAAAATATTGCATTGATGTTTAATGAGTTTCCCACCCTGTTACTCTAGTTTTCTGAGGATTCCTTTTCTACAGAAGACCTATTGCCCCAAGCATTAGCTGACCATGCCACACTTTGTTTTCCTTCTGACATGACCTCCTCCAATCTCCGAACTACTATTTGCAGCCATCATTGCACTTATTACAGCTCAGCTGGCCACACCACAGACAAGATGGTATGACTTATGTACAGTTGACAACACCGCCTCTATTTCATCTGATACCTAAATTTGTTTTGCTCTTCCTGTGGCTGCATTGCAACTTATTTTGGGTTCACCTATCACACTCAGGTCTGTCTTAATTTCAGAGCATAATCTCCAAATAAAAAACAGAAATGCAAGGATTAGATTTTTAAGTTCATGTCCTTGCCTTTCATAGTATTAATCACCACTAAACTTCTGTTAGAGTCCTGTAGTTCACCTGAGACACATTATACACAACAAATACCATAACCACGCACCTGTTTTTCCCTGTGAAGAAAATAAAGTAGTAAATCCCAGAAGGGATCCTTTAAATTCTATCAGCAACTTCATGCTTACAATTTCTTTCTTCAACAAAGTTTTGGTAACATCAGAGTGAATCCACTTCATAACTATCAGCTTTTCTATTAAACCTTTTCCATCCTTTATGACACCTCATGAAACATTATTCACATCAATTGACTAGTACTTGCTTTACTTCCCACCCGCCTCTCCACCCCCAGTTATGTTGGCACAGGCTGTAGCAAATAAACCGATATAAAAGTTGGAAGTTATTTTTCGTTTATCTTAAAAACTTTCCCAGATCTAGGGTCATTGCATTCCCTTAAACAATAACATCCCATTATAACAATAAAGCTTATCAGTGTTAAATTTCGTTGCAAAGTCGAAAAAGAAAATATCACTAACGAAATAATTCTGGACATTCTGGAAAACCACAGTGAGTATCCTATTTCTACAGCTTTAGAAAACCATTTGGCATTACTTGTTTAATGACAATTCTAAGTTTATTTTACCTGGAAATTTTGATGTCTTAGGCTCATAGATAGACTGTCTCCTGAGATTTCCTTCACTGCTCTTCTGAAAATATTCTGAATTCAAGTATTAGTCTCTTGAGATTTTAATATGTGAGCAGCTGGTTAAAACTAGTGGGCATTAAAAAAGCTGCCATCCATGAAGCGTATCACTCTTTTGCTATTTAAAACAAAAATGAATAGAAATTACTTATAAGGCAGACAGTTATTTACATAGCTAAAGAGTTTTGTGGTGTTAGCTAATACTTACAAAGAGTTCTATCTTTCTTATGATCTTTGCTTTATGACAACCATGGTGTGCCAATTTCTTTGTTGTTCTGTAGACTTCAGCAACACCCTGAGATCTGGCTTGCTGCAGTGCATATGAGGTACGGAAACTAAGAACTGGTAATGTCTGGTTCTGTTTCCTGCTGACAAACAAGCTCCTGCAGTTGTGCATGAAACAGATACAGCTGATGAAGCTATTTATAAACAGCTATTTTCCACAAAGATAAAAAAATATCCCACTCCATTCAATGGTGGGATCTCTCAGAGTTTGTAAAGGTTGGAAAAAATCTGTATTGCACATACCCCAAAGTAGCAAGATCAATAAGTAATGAAATAGTACAGAGGCACATTAGTATTATAGGGGTTATTAAACGTTTCTACACATGCGAAAACTGGGGAGATAGAAGAAATGAAGTTTTAGAAAGTCTACATCATCCAGAAAAAAAGTTATTGTCAGATAGGACTATTGATGTCATCCTGAAAATATCCACCAGATATCCTTTTTATAGTCACTTATTTTTGGTTATTGCTTAGTCCGGAAATGAAAGTGCTAGGCATGACAGAGAGGCAATACTTTCATGGTATCATCCACTGCATACAAGTTGCTTAGTGTCAGGTATTTCTTTAGTGTTCTCTCTTCACAATATTTCTAATTAGTGTTAATGAGCCCCAGATGGCCTATTACAAGTACCATCCAGGTAGGAGGACTGTGGATACTGCCTCAAAAGGAAGTTAAGTTTCGATTAATTGTTAGAGGCCTTTCTATCCATAAGGATACAACACCTCTGTCATTCAAATTATTTTCCTGAGTCATTCTGGACTATCAGTTTTTAAGGAGTAATCAGAAAAGAAGAACCACCAATGAGATACTATTTTACCATTTTCTGGAAGACGGTAAGAGATGAGAGGAGAAAGCATTTGACTGCACACCTTCTGCATAAACCAGTCAGCCATGCCATGATTAAGACCCTGTCTTACGTTCCATGTAATGTCAACAAAACAGGCCCAGCAAACCGGATTAAGGTAAATTCAACTTTTTCCCAGTGAGAAACTGAACTTTGTCTACACCAGGAAAACATCACTCAGTCATCCAGTTGTCCTGGTGTTGAGGATTTTTGCTTTTGTCAGTAAAAAAAAAAAATTAAGACAAACATTTTCTGAGGGAGACTTTTGGCATTCCAAATTTGTCAGCCTTAGCAAAGGAGGGTTGGATCCCTTAGTAGCCTCTTAATCCTGCAACTTTCTGACCACTCTTAGGTCTGTGTCGTGTTAAAAAACTCACTAAAACTATTGAAGGATATTACTTCACATCTGCTTAATTTTAAAACCCTCAAAGAGCTACAGGTCTAATTTGTTAAGGAAATAAAGAGACAGAAAAGACCCCTTCACTTTTTGGACCCTAGAAGTACAGCTCTGCAGTTTTGTAAAAACTTCCATAGTTGTGCTAGGCACTGTTATGAAAATGCTTTGCAAGCTGTCAGACTCCACATATTGGGAAAGCTGAGCATGTTTCTATTCTTCCCCTTATTTATGCAGCTGTGGTAATTAAAGCACAATTAAAGAAAAGGAGATTTGTCTCCTCCATTCCCTCAAAGTTAAGGACTAGTTATTACTGTAAAAATGCTTTGCTAACTGTAATAAAACTCTGATGTTCCATAATTTGTTTTCCAGAGCAGAAAATTTTCTAAAAAGTCTGAAATTTGTATTTTTTCACTTGTTTATAAGAGCTCATTCATAACAGCTATTCTAGACCTGAGGGAATGTCTCTTGATAAGTTTCTTTAGAATGTAAATGCAACAAAAAATGTAAGTGATATTTTCTGACACACTAATACATGTTGTCTTTTCAATTACATGCAGCTAGAGAGCCTTGCAGCTCAGCCATCAGGCACCCAAGAAAACCGTAGTTCATATAAAGTTCATGCTCCCTAAGCCCTCAGAAGCCTCAAACTACAAGCACATTAAAACAAAACCGACTCAGCCAACACAGAAATGCAGCCTGAATATGACATTACATAGGACTAACAGCTACAGAGCAGTAACATTTCTTTCTGAGCATCGTCTCTAGACAGTGATGAATAGAAATCAATTGTTAATTTCTGCCAGATTTCACATACACACACTCCTAGAAAACACAACTTTTTTAACACATCAGCAGGACTCCATTTAGCTCAATAAATTTTATGAATTTATTCAATCAACCATGACATCTCAGTGATCTCCCTATATCAAACTCCTCTTTTAGCAATACTATCTGACTTCGATCTCCTACTCCAGATAGTGTTCAGTCACATCGTTGCAGCATGGCCATGTAGCATTTAAGACTTAAACAATCATTTACTACATTAAAAAAAAAAACCAAACAGATATTTTGAAGGGAATAATGTTCCTCTCCTCAAAAAGAGTTATAACTTCTGACAAAAAACCCATTTGCCTGAACTTTATATATTTTGTTTTCCACATCTCTAGACAGATAGACAGTCTTGTTATATACTACATAGTCTTTTTCAGACCATTGCTACTTCATGATGAAGGTTTATTCCAAACCTCAGGCTAGAATGCTGCATAAGAGCTCAGATTTTTTTTTTGCTACCAAGAAATCTAGCAGTTAGCACAAGATAAGTCTGCCCAGAGAAGGGATTTTGCAAGTAGTTACACACATCACTAACTTATATGTTCAGTGCTTCATGGAACTGTATTTATCATAAAGTTTCATTTCTCATAAAGATCTTTCAACAGGCTTGGAACAGAGTTGTATATAAATCAGATGTCCTACCCAACTGCAATTAGTTCAGCCAAAATATTAATCCCATACATTTTCTACCTCACATGCAACCTTTCCCAAATCACATCTTGTTGCAGAAAGAGAGTCCAAACATCTGTGATAGCATATATAGCTCAATGCAATAGTCTGCTTGATGAACCATAGTGCATGCTTTTCTAAGTAGGTTTGGCAAGTACTTCCGAACTTTTAGCAGTCACTATCTGGGCTGCTCAACTACGTCACATCCCAGAGGCTGTTCAGTAGGAATCAGAGACATCTTTAATATGAATAAACATTTATGTATTCTGAAATTCCTTGATTTTTTATTAAACACTGTGACTATTCTAACTTCTTGTGACAACGTAGCTTATTTCAAGAAACTGATTCAATCATAAATACAGCCAGTTTTGTTTAGTTAACTGCAGGTTTTATTTTCAACAAAACAGATGGGTACATTTAAACCATTATTTCCTAGATCTCAGAGGTGTGGGGAGAGAACACATGCTGAAACAAAGCATATTTTTTTCAGGAATAATGTTTCTTTTTTCATTCTAGAGATGATCTAAAACTAGGAGGTTAAAATTATCAAAATTTCAAAACAATGCATCACTATTGCTATAACACACACTGGTCATGCTGCTTAGACTAAGTTTGGAATGAAAATATAACAGAAAACAAAAACACAAACCCCACAAACCCCACTGAACAATAAAAGTTTTTATTTGACTCTTATAAGATTTTGTCAACTTGCATCTTTTCATGCAATAATTTAATGTCATTTTAATGGATGCAATCAAAATTAACCTACTATGCAAATGAATAGTTAGAAGCATATTAATGTCAGAGACCAAAAGGAATGAAACAGGTATTCTGGAAAGAAATAGTGTGCAAACACGATACAAACTCATTGATTCTTTGCATGACAGTTAATGAACAACAATCTACATTGTAGGCAAGGCATACACAGAGTAAAGAAAATTCATTTTAAGATTCAGAAAAAAATGCATAATTTTCCCAAAAGTTCCTGTAGTTAGTTAATAACTGCCTGGTCAGCCAATCTCATGCTATAATTACCTCTAGTTAAATTCATTTCATCGTTATTTCCTTGACAGTCAATTTCATAATTTCTTATTTCAAAACTGAAATGGTACATACCTGACTGCCCAGTCATTATAAAAAAAAAAAAAAAAAAAAAAAAAAAGCCATTGTTTAAAACATTGAGTGAACCAGAAGTCATGAATTAGCAAAAAGCTTTAACTCTCCTAAAAATTAATTTCAGTACTACCTGAATACCAAATTCATCATGTGAAAAATAACATTAAAAAATAATTTATGTAGTTTCCAATTTTCTGACAGAAGTTTCTAAATTAGATGTATCAAAAGGATCAATCACAAACATCTGTCTTTATACACTTTTCAGAAAGAAGAAATTTAGAAAGAGTAATGAAAAATTATTTTAAAAAATATATAAGAAAAATGCTTGTTGAGGATTTGTTTTGCCAAACTGAACATTTCCTGCTATGAAGCTTTTTCAAGTCATTACATTTGTAGACAGAATCTTATAGATTCAGAGTGCAAGTTGTCTGGGGCACCACTGAAGTAGCCAGAGCACACACTCCCGGATCTGCTTCTGCTGTTATAACTGCTGAAGACAGAAGGTCCTCTAACATGCTAGAATGAAATTTAGTCACTTCTAGTCAGTGTAAAAATAACAAAAGGCAAAATATTTAAAGTCTCCTTTTAATGGCAATATGTCAGGGATTTTCAGAGGAAAAGTCTGTATGCTTTGTTTCAAATAAATCTCTGGAAAACCAAGAAATCTACACCAGTTGTCCTCTTCCATATAATATCTGATGCAAGATTATTAGGCTATTGTTGCAAGATGCTGTCAAGTTTGTCTAATGATCTCTTTTTGACAGTGAAGAAAGATTAGCTTTTACTGGTATATTTTTTAGCCTGGCAGCTTTTCTCATTTTCATTAGGAACAAGCATGTAATAGTGTTTGATATGCTGCTAGTAGCAAGCTGTTCCAATTGAGAAACTCGGTTGTCCCACATCAGAATAATCAATTTCCAACTTGAGACTGCCACTGCCCTCTTCCAGAAGGACCTTGTTATGGTCAAAGTGCCTCTTCTGCTGGTTTTCTGGATAATAGATCCTTGGTTATGGGACTTGACTAAAAGGAAATATAGGGTCCACAAGTCATTGTATCTCAAAATGGATGAGCACTTCTTCAGGAAATAAAAACATGTTCTGATTCAGGCTTTTCTTTTCTTTTTTTTTTTTCCCCTTCTCCTTGAAGCGATGCTCTCTCTAACAACAGGTACAGCATTGACCAGCTCACTGACAAATAAAAGAAAAAAAAGGAAGGAAGAGGTTCAGTCAGCTGTTTGGTTGGTAGGAAGTGGTAACATAGGTAGTGGAAATTCAGTCCAGTTGTACAACCTTGTGGATAGTCATTGGTTTTATTTCTATAGATGAATAAATGTTTGTTTCAGCACAGAAAAGGAAAGGAGCATAAGCTTGTGTTAACATTATTAAGTAGAGACCTTAAGTGTTACTGCACAAAACTGAGATTCATAGATATAACTGATATAAAGTATTAATTAAAAAATAATTCACTTTTGTCTCAGGCATATTAAAAATACTACAGATCTGTAATTCTATTTTTTTTTAATGTTGTTTGATATAACAGCTACTTTGCTTAATCACAAACATGCAATCACAAATGTTCTCCAACCATTTTCACATTGGACAAATACTTTGTCAAGATCTTCAAACTATAATATAATAGTGTTCAGAGACACTTAGAGAGTACAGTTATTTATTTACTTATTTACACAGCTAAAGAAAGAATACTATAAATCAGTAATGATGGATATATTCTATATCCCGATCTACATGAAATAAGAAGCAGTTATGTAATATGTTATAATATATTTACTTTCCCCTCTGAACAGTCACCATAACCTATCAGAATGAAGTTAGTTTGAATTTACTGTGTTCTTGCCATTTAGGCCATACATGTGATTGAATTCCAGACATTTCAATAAGAACAACCAAGAAGGTCAACATTTTCTTTTATTACAAAATAGACACCTTTCAAATGAGAATTTACCAATTAGTATTGAATGGAGCAATACACGTTATTTGGATTAATAACAGCGCCTAATTAATCTACTGAACTGCATCTGAGTCAAGGCAAGACACAATTTCTCATAAAAAACTCAGCATTTACTTTTTTCCTCCAGACTGATTACTCAGCACAAAAACACCCAAGCACCACTCCAAATCACCAACCAACCACCCAACCATCAAGACATAACACAAGTGTGTAAATGTATAATAAACTTGGATACAGATTAGCCAAAACACTAAGGAGGTCTGTCTAATAGCTTGGTTCACAATCTGTGGACGTGCAAGTGAATACATCTAAAGCCACCGCTGGCTGCCACAACTCTCATTTTCAGTAAGTAAAAAAGTAAGGAATTTTTCATTAAAAGTAAATGGCAAGTAGTGGTAATGAAAGTTGTTGTGATAGTACAAGTACTAACATCCAAATTTTAAATGTAGTATAGGTGTTCTAAAATCCATATCTCTGTCAAATGTACTTACTTCCCAACCTACTCATAGTGATTTGCTGAAATAAATTGCACACCTTACATGCAGGTCTTGCCTCTATAAATTATTCAGCTGTTACAGTAAACTATTAGCGTTGAACCTCATCATTATAAAGGGAATATATTTTTCTCCTCACCTCTGGCAGCAGATAGTGAGGCAAACTATGTGGCCTATGTTGTTATTGGCAAGATATTTAAATCCCAGACATGATACTTGCGTATCATAACACCCTGGAGAAGTGCTCAGAAGTCCCTAGGATAGTGAGATGAATTAATTTCTTTTGTGAGGATGGTTTCTGCTCAGAGGATGGTTTCTTCATCATGAAACACAAAGCTAGACTTTTTAAACACCTGACCTTACTAAGTCAGTCTTCCCATTTGTGACATGAGACCACACTCTGGTGATGGGTTCCTTATGATGGAGAAGAAACTGCCTCCATCACGGAAATACCTTCAGTGCTGCATAAGGGGGCAAGAGACAGCTAGGACCTTGACTTTTCTGCCCTAGGGTGTGCTCAGTACCAAACTCAAAGATGCTCTCCTGGTGGTCCACCACAGCTTCATCCTGCCTTTTGTACAAGAGGATGTCAAAAAGAGGCAGTCCCACAGACTGATCCAATGAACTTCGTTTCATGGAATGGGTGTGTAAGGAACTTACCATTGGTGACAACTTGCCGCTTAGTCTGGACTCACAGTCTTACAGGTACTTACAGGTATCTTGCAAGTGTAGGAGTTTCCACTCTCCCCATTAGCTTGCATTTACCAGGGCAGGGCTATAGCATGAACTAAGCTCATGCACACAGATAACTCCTTTGAAGAAGTGATGACAGTAGTGTATCCTTAAATTTATTCTAACTTTACATAGGCACTAACAGTCCAAGTCTCATTAATGTCTGGGATCTCTTGTTAGAAGCGTCAAACTGTCACAAGCGCTCTTCAGTAAACTCTACAGGTAAGTAGGTGTAAACTGAGGCTCATGTAGCAGCAAGAACTGCTGCTTAAGTATTTATATTAGTGAAAGCATTGCATGCAAGTTACCAAGTTACTGGAAATTATTATTTCAGAAAGCCTTACTACTTTTTTGGTTTTTTTTTAATCCACTAGCACAGTTGCCAACAGTGCCACATCACCCTTCCTATTATGGTAGGTTCATATCATTTAAAATATACAAAGCTGTAGATGTGGTTCTGTTGAAAGAATAGGGAGAAAGGCTATGTTTGGTACTCTTCACACCAATTTTGGTACTCCAGTACAGGTGGACATATAGATAAAAACAATTGTAAAATGAAAATTTTTCTACATAACAAATGTAGAATGTAATACAGTTATTTTGAATCTTAGCAGTATTATGATGTGAAGGTAGAAAAGGTCAGAAAAAAAAACAAATCACAAACACTAAGTGCATGCCAGATTTTCTGGATAATTCTTATATCTAAAAAGTCACATTAAAAATTAATACATATGCAAAAGGCATGTAAAATAATGAATAACTAAAACCAAAATAATTGACTCATATCATAAATACTTGCAGAAAGGAAATCTACAAATAAACGTGCTGGCTTTTAAAAAGGATGGAAGATTGAGGCACAGAATAAGTTCCACATTTCCTGCCTTTTGTGTAACCAGGATATTTGATGTGAGTGTTTTGTTTTGTTAGTTTTTCTTTTAAAGGCCTGTTTTAATATTTGAGATCTTCTGCTTCAAGAAAAAGAAAACAAACAAACAAACAAACAAACTTATACTAGAAGACAAAAGTAGATTGTCTGGAATATTACCAGATCTATCCATCAGTCTACCCTAAGTCCTCATAGGACTGAATCTGTCAGCCAGTTTTTTAAATGTATTTGCTTTGAGAGCACCCCATCATAAATTTAGTTGGCATAAATGTAATGTAACCTTAGCCACATTGCAAAGAATTTAAGTAGATTCCTTATTTCTTCTAGGGGTGAAATCTCTACAAAGGTATTAAGGAAATTATTTCCCACAACTTCCAGTCTTCCCCTCCCCATATTAATTATTTGTCTTCACTTGTAGCTGTAAGAAATACATAAAGCAAGGACAATACACAGGAATATGTGAAATAAGGTAATGCAACAGATATATTAACCACTTGAGTACGCCATAGGATCTTTTATCACTGGGCTGAACTTGCATTTGCAGAAACTGCTGCTTCATAGAAATAGTAACTCTTTTGTCAAAACATGCCTGGTACCTACAGCTTAAAATAAATAAATAAATAAATAAATAAATAAATAAATAAATAAATAAATAGATAAATAAATAAATAAATAAATAAAATACTCTGTTTTCAGAGAGCTATGAGAAAAACAGCTGCAAAAGGAAGAGCTACAAAAACAATTTAATCCTACAATTAACAAGAAGTAACATTCTCTGGGTACATCACATCTGAAGAAAGAGATGTAAGTCAGCAGATCAGCTCCCAGAAATGGCACAGCACATCTCTGCAAACCTTACTCATTAGGTGATATTTGCAATATCAGCCAAAGAAAAGTACACATCAGAGACTCTGATGGATTAATGAGAGGGTGATCAGAAAACCTCTTACAGAAGTTGAGATAACTGAAACTACAGGTGGTTCCACAAAGGCTTTTTGGCATTTTGCTACAGAGGGAGCTCAGCTTCAGAAGACTGCATTGTAGAGCTCTGGATCAGTCAGAAATCCCTTTAAGAAAGCTAGCCAAGCCTAAGCCTCTGGGTCACCAAGATGATCAGAGGGCTGGAACAGCTCTCCTCTGAGAACAGGCAGAGAGAGTTGGGGTTGTTCAGCCTGGAGAAAAGAAGGCTCTGGGGAGATCTTATTGCAGCATTTCAGTACTTAAAAGGGGCCTATAAAATAGATGGGGACAGACATTTTAGCAGGGCTTGTTGTGACAGCACAAGGGGTAACGGTTTTATACTAAAGGGGGGCAGATTCAGACTAGACATGAGGAAGAACTTTTTTACAACGAGGGCAGTGAAACACTGTCCCAGGTTGCCCAGAGAGGTGGTAGATGCCCCATCCTTGGAGACATTCAAGGCCAGATTGGATGGGGTTCTGAACAGCCAGATCTAGTTGAAGATGTCCCTGCTCATCTCAGGGTGTTGGACTAGATGTCCTTTGGAGGTCCCTTCCAACCCAAACTGTCCTATGATACTGAATTAACACCTAATGTTTTTTTCATGGCTATGACTTGGCAACTTGGATGTGTTTTTGTCTTGTCTCATGGGATAACACTACTCCATCAAACTCACACTGGCTGTCACACTTCCCATTCCCCAGACCAGGGATGTCACACTCATTTTCACCGGGGGCCGCGTCAGCCTCGCGGTTGCCTTCAAAGGGCCGAATGTAATTTTAGGACTGCTTTTTTATACAGTCCTAAAATTACATTCGGCCCTTTGAAGGCAACCGCGAGGCTGACGCGGCCCCTGGTGAAAATGAGTGTGACACCCATGCCCTAGACCATCTGGCCCTGCATCTGCTGCTATATGTGTACCGGCCAAACAGCCACTGCTCAGGCTCCTCCTTCACCAGCTGGCTCCTCTCTCAGCCAAGAGATCTTCAGTAATTACTTCTTAGACTAAAGCTAGCTACAGTGTTTGATAGACAAGATGACCTAACAGAAGTTACTCCGTTTACCCACAGACTTTGCCTTGCTTAGAAAACAAACCTACTGAAGAACCATAGAGGCCAAAGTCTCTGCAGAACCTTTTCCAACTACGTAACACCTTCTGGGCATGCATGGCCAATCTGTATTCATACAATACATAGTAGGAAAGTATGAAAGAAAACACAGAGAGACAAAAATGCATGATATTTCTCAAGAGTCGCTCTCCTCTCTGTATATTACACTACAAGAAATTCGGGACACTGCTGTTTTTCTGAATCCAAACCAGGTTGAATTAGCTCAGAAATTAATAAATACACATTGCATAATACAAGCCTTCCTAGAAGAGGCTTGGCTTCTTTTGTTACAAGTGCTGGAAATGTGAATAAGGAAAAGATAGCTACATAAAAGAGCTCATGGACAAAATGCTTTTAACACTGCCTCAGAGGGCTGTTGACAGGGCTTCTGTTATCAGGCTAAAACAAAACTTGTCACAAGTGGTCAGCAAAGATCTTGTTTCTAATTCCCTGTCACTGAGACTCTGAGTTTCAGTTTGCTGAAATGCAAACTACTCACTCCTCTATTGAGGTTAGTGGGAGAGAGCTTAGAAGCAAGAACAGAGATAAAACACAGAGTGATCTAGAAATTAATAAATCCGTGGTCTGGACGCAACCTGAATGCATATACAATGAGGCAAGGCAAAAACTTGCAGCGTGTCAATAACTTTATCTAAAGTCTCCATGTACCTGCTCTTTTTGTACGGTAGACATAAGCAGCTTATTTTCCAGTAAAAGAGAAATAAATTAGTTTAACATCTGTCTGATAAGCACATTTGGACAGTTACTGTGGAAGTAAAAAAAAAAATCATACTCAAGTTAAATCTAATATAATTAGTTCAGTGCCTATACAGTACGACAGTGATTAGCACAGAAAAATACATGCAAAATTAAGCCTCACATATCTCCATGTTCAAATATTGTGATTGAAATAAGGCCCAAGATACACAGTAAACAACTAAATGTGACTGTTAATTTGCTGAATACATTCTACTGCATCATAAGCAAAATAGAGAAATCATAGCAACAGACGTATCTGGAAATCTCACAAGAGTTTTGCAAATTAGGGTTTTTACAGACAAACTTAATTCTAATATTCCTTAATGCTTAACTTTGAACTTAAACATTTTTCAAAGTGGTTTTAAACTAGGAGATTTCCAACCTTTGTGATAAGCAAACTAAAGGAGGAAAGATTCACCACAGTTTCATACCAAATGTCAGACACCAATAAAAACAGGACCACATGAAGAGACAAGGTGAATCAGGAGCTGAGGGTGACCCTCTGCAGGTAGGGCTCTCACAGATAGTGCACTATCCCACAACACCCACAGCAGATCACAGCAACAGAGCCTAGCTGCACTCCTAGACTTGACAAAGTAAGAAGCTAGTCAAGGCTAGGGTCTGTGCAAAAGAATCCTGTCAGGAATACCACGAGATAGGGCCAAAGACAGGACTGGAGAGAAGCCACCTACCACACAGTTCCAAGGTTCACCAAATCTGTGATTATCTGATATCCCTGAAACCCATGAAATCAGCATTTAGAGCCAAAAGTAGGGGCTAATATGACAGCATGATTGAACAGGTCTTGTTTTCTTACAAACCAAGTAAAAATACATCAGCCATGAAGCAGGCAGACAAATTAGAAAATTTCAGCCTAAAATCTTCAACCTGTCAATGTCATAAGGAATTCATGCTATGAAGGAAAACATGATGCAACATCTCATCCCCCCATCTTACCATCTTACACTGGTATTTCCTTGAAATTATTGATATCAAATAATTACATAAGGAAACTTCAACAAGTGTGGATAAAATCTTAGATCAATATACTAAAGCTAAAACAATACATTGTTATTAAACCAATTGCACTATAAACTGCAACCCAGTAATGCTATATCAAAAAGTATCAATGACTATTAAAATAAAAGTATATGAAGAAAAGCAGCCCTTCTGTTGGGACTCTCTTTTACACTAAGTGGTTAACATATGTAGTAGCAAATATAATTATTAGTGATTCCAAATGAAGAAGCATCAGACAGAAAGTATTAGGTTTTTGTGCCCTAGATTGTGCCTCCATTTTGAAGTGGCTTCTCCTTGATCTTTAACATGGCTTCTGTACTTTTTATATTTTTTCAGTGTTTGGATTTCACCCACAATTACTTTATGCATCTACAGCAAACAAATGGTGCAACTAACCTCTTTAACTTATGCTGCAAGATCTCTTTAACTTACGTTGTGTGAGGAAGTAAATGCACGAGCTTCATATAATATTAAAATATTGTTAGGTAATACTGATGTCAAAAGCTGAGTCTGTAATGACCTTACAGCATTTTCTGCACATTTAACATGGTATGTCTTCCCACAAACAGGCAGTACTGTATTATATATGAAAAGTAGTAATGCTCTTTAAAGTAGTCTTGGAAATGTGCTTTACACTACAACAAGCTGCAGAAAAGTATTTATTTCTTCTCTGCTCTCTCAACTATCTAACTGGTTTAATTCTACTACTTATTTTACGCAGACTACTCTTATTATTTTAATAATCACAAAATTCCCCTCTGATCTTATTTTGAAAAGACCATATTGACAGAAAACATAGTGAGGAATTCTCACTGCATTGACTACAATACACTAAAGTGTTCTCACAAAATAGCTGCCAAAAGAATGTGGCTTCTCAAATATGTCGATGTCATAGTTTGTTAAACCAAATAAAAATGTGGGTTATTTATTGAGTACCAATTTAAACAGTCAGTTAACTGCATAGTGTAAACTGTTGAATCATCTCATCTATCAGTAAAACCAAAGTGTGCTAAGTACCTCCAAGTCAATGTCTGAGATCCTTCAGAATAGAATCATCATTTCACAAAGCCACAAAATGGTTGAGGTTGAAAGAGACATTTTTAGGTCATGTCATTCAACCCCCTCTGGTCAAGCAAGGCCCCTGAGAGCCCAGGGTCATGTCTAGATGGCTCTTGAATTTCTCCAAGAAGAGAGACTCCACAACCTCTCTGAGAAACAAACCACCAGTGTGTCCTGATATTCGGATGACACCTCCTGTGTTTCAGTGTGTGCCCATTGCTTCTTGTGCCATCACTGGGCACCACTATAAAGAGCCTGGCTCCATCTTCTTTGCACCCTCCCTTCAGATATTTATATACATTGATGAGATGCCCCTTAAGTTTTGACTTCTCCAGCTTGAACATTTTCAGCTCTCCCAGCATTTCCTTATATATGAGATGGAGACTCCGCTTGCCTTGCTGCCACGGGTGTGAGTAAAACTTCTCGCAGGATTGCAAGTATATTTATACTTTTCGTGCACATATGCACGTGTAACTTTCTGTGCTCAATATGAGCATGTGTAAAATTAATCCTCGTGTAATCGCTGGTGTATTTTCCTTCCATGCACATTTGCACGCGTAACTTTCCGTGCTCAACACAAGCACGTGTATGAATTATTTCCTCGCACACTTTCCGTACTCACTACAAGTACATGTATCTCTTTAAAAATAATCCCACACCATGTTTAGGCAAGTGTGTACTTCTCCGGGATTCAGGGACGGCTCCAACATTGTTTCGGGTGAAGCCATGTGCATGCACTCTGTGGACCACCTGTTGCATTAGTTGCTGTCCCTTAACAATTTTCCTCAACTGATATCCGAAACTGTTTTTAAGTCACTTTTGGAGTGCTAAAACCCTGTTTCTCACCGGTGTAATAAAAGTTGTATTGAACCCTGTTGTCCCTTAAACTAACCTTGGGATGCGTCCATGACACCAAGTTACTAGAAGAATATATCTGCATGTGTGTTATTGAATGAAATGTATTGAACAGGCAAAAAGGGTTAAGGAATATTCTTTGCTTTGCATAATGTCACAGAAACAAAAATATTGAATTGACATTTTAAATTCTCCTCTTATATCTAGTTATTCATGTGAAATATTGAGACAGCAAATTGGGATGTAATTAATAAAACCAGTTCCACTTTCCTCACTGGTACAATTTTGGAGCATAAAAAGGAATTGATCTTGATCACCAACAACAGAATCAGAAATTCTGAAGTGAAGCACAGACTCTAAAGCATTTAGATCTTGTGCTTCTTCGTGTTCATCCATTAGGTATAATATGAAGTGACATTGTGAGCCAGAAAACAAGCTTCTTTCACCTTCTGCCCCACTAGGATTATACCCCAGACACCCTGCTGAGTCACCATGCTTCCAAATCTAGTAGGCAGAGCCTCAGATGGTGCCCCAAGGCAAGCAGCATCCTCCTCTTTTGATACCAGTCTTCTCTTTTTCCCTGTGCTTTGCATTCGAAATTTCACTATACAGCCCCATCCTAAAACACAGACCAAATACTTTGATATCACAGTTTGTAATCTTTTCAGAGGCTTTCCTCAGACCCTAACAGAAATGTTAAATGGTTCACACCTCTTGAGTGCCAGACAGAAACATGCTTTTTGTTTCAACAGCAGCTGTAAAACTAGAAGAGGTCACATTCCTTAAATCTGATAAATCACATGACATATATCTTTATAGTCAATGGCTGTTGAAACAAAAGCATAAGAAAGTAGTTGATTTCCTGTGATCAAAGAGGGAAAAAGAGATTTTTATCATTGTATTATAAAACAAATATAAGCTGCTCTATGAAGGGAGGGGGAGGGGTCCACCCATTTTGAAATAAATGCAGACTATACAATATTAATTACCCCTAATAATTGTCAAGGATTAGTAACGTTAGTGAAAAGTAATTGTACTGCATAGTATTACTGAGTACAATTGTTGATTTCTTTTTAATAATTGATGTCTGAAAACACAAACTTGCAGTTAAGAGCTATGATTTTCTCACATTGCCTAGCAACCTGTGCGAGTATAGAACTGCAGATGCAAAACTACTGACCATTTTTTCATTCCTGCTTTCTAGAGCTTATTGTTTCTATCCTACACTGCAAAAAATAAAACTAGAAAAGAGATTTCAATTGCTGAACTCTTCAGTATATACTTAGCATTTCAGATAACAAAATAATGATAATATTTTTGCTTAACAGAGAAAGAATAAACTGTTTTGTTCATCTAAGTTTAAAATATTGTGTACCTGATACTGTTTCACTGACCTTTCAACACATACAGAAGGGTTAATCACCCTGCAATATCAGCAGCTCTTAAGAGAAGTCATCCATGCAGATTCCTTTGCTGGTGCACATGTACAGCACATGGGGGAAGGTTTTTTAGATGAACGGTATCTGCTGAATCTATTAGTGCATTTAAGTATACCTGCATTTAGCCTGAGGAGGTGGGTTGAGCTACTCATTTGTTTTCTTGGTAAAGAAGTAGGATTATTAGGAAAAGCTGAAGGAAGCCAAGACAGCAGCATGCACATCTTCTTATAGTGCCAAAATACATCTTCCACAACTACAAGACAATATGTATGAGGCAGTGGATACAGAGATGGAGTCGAAAGAGACCTTTTACTTCTTTAGTTGTGATTGGAAGTCTGAACGATAACAACTATCATGGAAGATTGAACACGTAGCTATTGACAGCACTGCAATAGGTCTCAGAATAATGAGAGAAGATGAAAAGAGAGCAAGAGTGGGTGGTAGCCATAAACTGCTGAAGACCTAGGCTCCAAACCTGGAATTGGTAGTGAGGTTACGCCCAGTCACCATACTCTCAAGCATACCACCTTGTTCAGTTTGAAATGGCTCTCCAGCAGGCCCTAGAGAGAACTCCAGCTGACCACTACTGGCAGTACAGTATGGTGTGGGAGATTTGAGGGATTTTCTTGAGGTTGTTGTGTGGATGGGTTTCTATTAGATAGAGATTTATTTCCGAAATAGCCAAAGGCATCTCAAGGCCAGCCCAAAGGCTGAAAAACAGCACCCTGAAAACCAGCAGTTAGACTCGGGCGTGTGGACAGCTGGTGAACACGGACAATATCCAATCAGCTAATGCATGCTTGGAGCGTGGATGCGTGATCAGGAAATAACTGAATATATAAGGAGGCTTGTTTCTGTAATAAATGGTTTCGCTTGAATTCATATTGAATTGTGTGGAGCCCATGAGTTTTCACCCTTGCAATATGGTATTCTCAGCCAGGACTGGGAACACCATTTTCTCAAGTTTCTCTCTCTAGGAAGGTAAAGCCATTCAAATAAAACACAAAGGCCGAGGACAGTTTGTACTCATACATTTGGTACCTTGCCAACTTGCGGTTCTCTAGTCCTTTTTCATTTTGTTTAGAAGTTTATCTTCCATACCTTGTGGAAATACAGGCCTATCACTTCGTAGGGGCTCCATGAGAGATTCCTAATGCTAGAAAGGTAGCATTTGCTTTGCACAGTTCCTTACTGTTTCCCCACGTTTGTCATTTTTCTTGTCTTTTATTTCCTATTTGTTGTGGTTTAACCTCAGTAGGCAACTAGGGACGTGCAGCTGCTTGATCACTTCCCCCATGACATGGGATGGGAGAGAGAATCAGAAAGGGAAAATAAAATCTCATGGATGGAGATAAGAACTGTTTAATAAGACAGCAAAGGAAGAGAAAATTAATAATAACAATAATCGTAATCATAATAATAGACTATACAAAACAAGTGTCACACAATGAAGTTGCTCGCTGCCTGCAACACTGATAGCCTCTTCATTCCCAAGCAGCAGTATTTGCCCCCCAGACAGCTCCAGTTTATAGACTGAGCACGATCTCATATGGTAATGAATACCCCTTTGGCCAGATTGGGTCAGCTGTCCTGGCTTTGCTTTCTCCCAGCTTCTTGTGCACCTGGTAGAGCATGGGAAGCCAAAAAAAAGTCCTTGATTATCTAGCAACAATTAAAATATCAGTGTGTTATCACCATTCTTCTCATGTTCAATCTAAAACACAACTACTAGGAAGAAAATTAATGCTATTCCAGCCAAAACCAGGACATTGTCTCCAGAGAAGGTCTTCTGATTTGATTTCCCACATGGTGTCCAGATTGCACACATTAATATACAGGATTCGTAATGGGCAAGAGCATTCCTCACTTTGCAGAACTATATTACCCATGATGTATATTGAGAAGCTAACATTTCAGGCATGGAAAGGAAGAGTAAAGTAGGAAGTGAGAGAAGGAATACATGAGCCCCAAGCAAGTCTACATCTAAACCAGACATAAATATTACTGCTAAATATGAATCGCCCTTAATGTCAGCTAATAGTCAATATGTATATTTTTCTAAAGCATAGACATAATTAGAAATATCACTTTTTTGCTGGTACCAGGTGTGGATTAATTCTGTGGTTAAAGATCTATACTTCAGAGAAGTTTTGTGGAGATTAGTTGGTTTTTATGTCAGCTCTTGAGAAGTTACTTACTTTGCTAGTATTTTTTAGTACTTTGTAGCTTTCAGTTACCATGACTATTACTGCTATTTTTAATATGAACTAACAAAAGTCTTTAATAGGAAAGACAGGAGATAAATGTCTTTTGCCTTGATAGCAAGGGTCTGGTACATACATACAGAATGATTTAGGCTGCAATCAGTCTAGGAGGTAGAAATACTTCCTTAAACTAAAACATAAGAACATGGATACAATAAGATACCTCCCTTCTTTTTGTCACAGACAGAAGAAAATAACCATAGAAAAATAGATTGAGTTTCAGATATCACAGAAACACACACACAAAGATTATGTCAACATATTTCCTCAGAAATTATTCTGATGCAATGTTTAGCCCTGTTCCTCCAAAAAGTCATCTATAAAACAGTCTAACACCATATTGAAACTACATGGTGATTTAGGTTAGAAGCAAGTCATATAAAAATTCTCAAAATCCTTATAATAATTTGACTTAAGTTTTAGACATTCTTTTAACCCTAAAATGGCTTTAACAATCCATAGCAAGAGACAGTACATATTACAAGTATATGGTGCAAGCCCGGAGTAATTTTTCTTACAACTCCTTCAGTTGCCCTTGCCATTAAAGACTGTATTTGTCGTATCGGTTTCATGCCAATTTTCATTTAGTAGAGTTTTAGGAGCAATAGTTTTCAGGAGCACATAAAGATTAAACCTATCATTTCACTATACTACTGATTAGAAGAATTATTCTTAAGTTTTATTTCCTTTCTAGAACACATTAAAATATTCTACATATGTAAAGTGTACATTAAGTGTAACTAACAAAATATTGCATTCTTATAATTAGCTTGCAAATCATACAATTTACTTTCTAAATATGGAAAGTCACTATAGGTTTCTGCTGTCCTTGCTGTCATAAAGAAAGCCCTTTGAGTGACTAGAGAGAGCGACTTAAATTTTTGTCATAATTCACACTATTTATCTACAAATATCCATCCTTAGAAGTCCTAAACTGCAGTATCCTCCTTTTTTGCCGCATGTGTTCTGCCTTCTGATAAGCTGACAAATGTTTTCAAGCTGCCTCTTTTTTGAAGAGGATAGCATAATAGGCAAATTACCTTAAGGGCAGAGGTCAGAGTTGAGGTAGATACCATGTTGTAGTCATCCTCTGTGAAGTATACCTATTTTGTTACTTTTTCCTACACAGTTTGGTTTGTTCTTGGAAGTCTTAGTCAGGCAAAAATCTTTCAAGACTTCAGAATAATCAGGACTGAAATAACTAACCAATACTGTGAGTAGCAATATAATCTGAATGGTATAAAAGAACAAGATAAAAAATAAATTATTTATGTTGATTTATTTTATTATCTTATGCTTGTAAATTCATAGAAGACAAGTCTATAGAATATAAAATGCATTAATTGCATTCAAATGTATTAACATTCTAATGAATATCTGAAATGTCTATGAAACAGTAACATTTTCTTCAGGAAAGATGATGATGGAAAACTCAGGAAACCAGAATGTACTGTATTATAAAAGATTCATCAATATACAGAAATCAATAAATTACTTTGCTCTTTATTTTGCTAAATTTAAAGATCCATCTTTCATCTTTTTTTCGTCTTTCCTCTGAGGACAGGCTGAGAGAGTTGTGCTTGTTCATCCTGGAGAACAGAAGGCTCCAGGGACACCTTATTATGGCCTTCCAGTACTTAAAAGGGGCCTATTAAAAAGATGGGGACAGACTTTTTAGCAGGGCCTGTTGTGACAGGACAAGGAGTAATGGTTTTAAACTGAAAGAGGGGATGTTCAGACTAGAGATGAGGAGAAAATTTTTTACAATGAGGGTGATGAAACACTGGCCCAGGTTGTCCAGAGAGGTGGTAGATGCTGCATCCTTGGAGACATTCAAGGCCAGGCTGGACGGAGCTCTGAGCAATCTGATCTAGTTGAAGACATCCCTGCTTATTGCAGGGGGTTGGACTAGGTAGCCTTTAAAGGTTCCTTACAACTCAAACTGTTCTATGATTCTATAATCTTTTAAAAGTCCGTGTTCTAAAGGGTTTTTAGTTGTTTTCTTATACAGATGACACATTATTTGAATCAAGTAAGAGAGTTTTACATAATTTTGTGGATTATATGAGACACTGCTTCCCTTGGACAAATTGTGACCGTATCTGTGAAATGTTACCTATCTCAGCTCATGCCTTCGCATTAGTTTCATATTGTAGATGTTATTTCAAGTCACACTAATCACTGTCATCATCACTACAATATGAAACAGAATAGAGTTTAAATATTCTTTGCCTATTTTCTTTTCAGGCAACTCGAGATGTTCAGCACCTTAGAAAGTCAAAGCAGTAAAAGGAAGTAATAGAGAACAAAAATGAGTAGGAAGAGAGAGAAAAAGAACTGTAATTTTCCCAATGTTTCTTTCTTTCTTTTAAATTAAGCGCTTTAAAATATTTTGACAATTATGTATTAATAGTTTTATTGTTTTGTAGAACAAATTTTATTAATGTTCTTCAGTTTTATTTTATGCATCCAACTCCAAGCTTATTAACGGAGTACAGTTTATTATAATTAGATTAATAGAGTTAATACCTGAAATCTTAAATTAAATGTGTTTGAGTTTCTGAAGACTGGACCTTGGTTTTGAAACTAACTTTTCATGAATAATTTTTTAAAATCAGACTGGATGATTTTCACAGCTTAGCTCTGTTTTAAACATGTTTATTGAAAACAAGCAAGTAAAGATCATACAAAGTTTTGTTTACAATCAATGCAAACATGAAGTTTTGCATGCTTGAGTCTACATGAGTTTCTGAAGATAGATCAGCAATTTAGAAAAGTTCCTGTTTCTGGACTATCTGTTGGGGTTTTTTTTTTGGTTGGTTTTGTTTGTTTGATTGGGTTTTGTTTGTGTTTGGTTTTGTTTTGTTTTTCCATAACTACTGGTCTGTACTTGTGACATATGTACTTCTTTGAAATGTCAAACATTACAGCTTACCTGTTTGTAGTGCCCACGGTCCCTAGTAAATAAACATTTTTATTGCTCTGCATGTATGCAGGGTTACTTCTAGCATTTCAGCTGTTTTGAGTATGTGATCACATATCACAGCATATAGCCTACAGTAACATAAAATAAGAATCTTTTCAGTCATGTATCCTGGAAAAATACATATCCCTCTAAAATTCAAATGGAGAGAATAAAAAGGATAGGAAATTTTCTTTGGTGAAAGTAAAGAGTAAGGTGTACAGTCTAATACTTCACTACAAGGAAAAAAACATATGTACTGACTGGTACTTCTAAATCATTCTTAACACAGTTCATATCTGATTTTTATAAGCAACTAAACATATTTATTATTCCTTGTTTAAACTACATTTGAAGAATTATCTATTGTCTCTAAAAATTTTTAAATCAAAACATCTCAAATAATATTTTATTATAATTTATATCTCGTAAGAAGATAATAAATGTTAGTGAACAAAATCTGGAGAGCCACATTGTTTTATTAGTTTCAGTGACATTCTGCATCGTAACCACACAATAAACAAACCAGGTAAATAGCTCCTCTGGAATTTTTCATCTGAATAATCATATTTAAAAATTAATCCCATTTTTATAAGAACTTTCCCAAAAATTTCATCTCTTCTATCAGCATTTTCACTCTTGGTAGATTTATTTGGCTTTTGGAGAAAATTCTGTTAGCTCTGCTACTCAAACCAAAACATTACTGCATGAATACTGTCTCATTTTCTCTCCTGGGAAACATATACATCAAATATATTAGTCCCATTTTTAACACATTATTGGAAAACTCAAGTATTTTAGCAATAAAGATAATGGAATTTATGTAAAACTTTTGTATTACTGAGATACCACGAACTAGTTTTAGTCTGCTGCTGATGTGTGTCGGAGTCCAAGTCCAATCTGAGAATCTCAGATATTAAAAGTCATTTCAGATATGCATCTTCATATGTGTCCACGTCAAATTATTCTAATGACATATTATATACAAATTTGACCCATTTTTTCCAAGTTTCCTAGGCTTGTTTTTGCTTTGATATTTGTGAATAACGTTTTTCTTATCATACTCCCAAGGAACAAAAATAGAGGCTCTGCTGCAGACCCACTGAGAAAAGTTTTGTACAGCACATGGTTAGTATTGCTTCCTGATAAACAAGATTAAGTAAAAACCAAAACAGTAATCTCTTTCTAACCCTCACACAATCGTACAGTGATGTAAGTCACTCTCCACATTATCTGAGATGGAAGTAAGAAAATCTTGTCTACTACTTGCATAGCTGGAATGTTAAAAGAAGTCATGTAGACTTCAACTCACTCCACATTTGCTATAGAGGGCACCATGACTATAGTGTGGAACCAAGAATCAGAAAACAGAAAAATGCATTTGCAAGATTATTATGTTCAGCCCTTTTGTGGAAAGATTCGACCTTTTTACTAAGGTCTGAGAGCTCAGGGAAAACTCGTCTTTCCCTCTCTTCATTTTGGTGATCATGACTGCTTTGCCACAAAC
Source organism: Columba livia (assembly GCF_036013475.1). NCBI lineage: Eukaryota > Metazoa > Chordata > Aves > Columbiformes > Columbidae > Columba > Columba livia. The sequence goes on from NC_088603.1 coordinate 83,265,862, forward strand.
AACTCATGGTTCCAGACTCTGGTGCCAACCAGTTTAAGGTAATTCCCAACTTTCGCTGATACAGGTATTCAGGTCTCTAAGAAAGGCAACTTTAAAGTCTGAGGTTTATAACGCAATTCACATGACACCTCCCCTGAGATAGAACAGAGGTACAAAAAAAAATCTTTGCCTTAGTTAGTAGGGGTTTTTAAGGCCTATTGTTCATTGTAATAAGCCACATTTTAGTTAACCAATCAAAAAGATATGAAATTTTGGGGGGGACAAAGATGGCTTTTTTGGTACCCATATTCTTGATAAAGGGTGTTAAAGACAAACAAATAATAAAAATAATGCTAATATTAAAATTAACTTTCAAAGAAAGAATGAAGAAGAGTCAAAAAATAAAGATCTAGTTCTGAGCATGCATCTTTTTAAATGTGTTATACTAACAAAGAATACTGGAATCAAACCACTAACTATATGATCAAAACATAGACAGCATGTGTGTGTCTGTGCATGTATATGTGTACACACTCCATTTTATGAAGACATCAGTCTTAAAAGTACAGGTTATGTGGTTATACATGAAAACTAGCAACATTTCAGACTTACTAAATCATAAACATACAGCTGTGGTTTTTTAATGTGCAAGTTTTGTTGCTTATGATGGCTACAGTGTTAAATATTATGCTTATGCAAGACCTCAGTAGTAATAAAATGTCCTGTATTTCACCTACTTTATTAAATTATTTTCTTAGCTACAGTACTGAAAAGAATGACATTTTATCAAGTTTCAAGTTCTTAACACTGAATTTGAAAAGCTTGAGTGAATAAAATCCAAATGGAGTAATTAATATAATCTGCACATTCATGCATGCAAGGTATTTAGGTAATTTCCATTTTTTCCTTTCCTGTCTTACGTATTTAATCTCTACTCCATTTGCAATAGTATTTTACTTTCTCACTCCTACTGTCTTTTCACCCACACAAAAAAGAAAAACAAACTTCAATGCTGTTTTAAATTCAACACCAAATAAAAAGCATTTTATTATGCTTCACAGCATAATGAAAAGACTCTTGTTCATTGTATTCATTTTGAATTTAAGGATGCTTACAAATTACTTCTTGAAACTTTGGTACTTCACTGTTTTGGCAAATTTTGCTAGAAAATACCTGAACTCAGTATCTATAAATGTCAAGATTTACAATTAGAATCCGAAATGTGAGCTAAATAATAATAATAATAATAATAATAATAATAATAATAATAATAATAATAATAAAATCACTGCTTATATCCTACACCAACACATTGGATAGTGAAATATACTACCTGTTTTCTTCTAGATCTGTTTAAGTAAATAAAAGTTGTATAGGTAAGGAAGAGAGAATCTTAGTGGGGCTACAAAGAATCAAGCAACTTGTTATCCTATATTAAAGAGGTGGTGGCCTTTTTGGGTTTCAGATGAAGCGTGCTATAGAGTCCAACCCCAAGTTACACCAACAGGAAGAACCAATGGAAACCAGCACAACTTTTAAAGTTTTATGAAAAAGGAATAGAAAGAGATTTCTTGACATCTTTGGCTCTGTATCACAGAAGTAGAAATGAGAATAAAAGACTCTACTTGCGTAAATGAAAGTTACCTTTACTGACACAAAGAATATACAGCAAACTAGTTTTATTTAGGATTTTGTTTGGTTGGCTTTGTTTGATTTTTTTGTTTGTTTGTTTTTAATAATAGCTGGAGAAAGATAAAACTATGATTTAAGCTATTTCTTACACACAAGTAAATGTGTTAAACAGCACAAAAATACATTTGGCTTGTGGTCTGCTGAAGAAGAGCGGGTAGGGTGTTCTTCTTAAGTTTTCATATGTCTCTCTGTGAAAATGTTGAGACTATTTTTTTGAGTCTGGAAACCTTAGGCATGAGTCTAGAAACATGTATTTTGTGATGGGAAGGACAGAATATATGTAGAAAAAGCCAGTTTACATTTTGTTAAAAAATAAAAACATTTACTTAAGTCAGCACCAAAATGAAATCAAAACAAAAACATATCCAGATTCGTGAATATTTTTCACCTTCCTGTGCCAAGTTCCAATCCTGGCAATGCTACTCTGGAAGAAGCCTACAAAAATTACATTTTATGTTAGTAATATGACACTAGGCTATATTATAATATCTAGTTAATCTAACTAAAGAGAGAGGCAGAATTTGAGCGATATGTCAAAAACTAGTACAGTTGCTAGTGTAGAGAAATTAATCTAAAAGAACCTTCAGCTTGTTTTTATGTATTTGGGGTTTTCTGAACTTATATTTCAGTTTTAAAGACAAAAATTATGATCTAACTACATTATCAGGTTTCACATAGCAAGCAATCACACTTAAGGTATTTAGATTTGAAGGGATCTTCTTGATGTTTCACACCAACCACGACATACATCACACAATGCCCTGCTGGTATTGCTTCCCAATAATATGTAAACCATCTAAAGACAGGAAAAGGAAGCCAAAAGATTTTTAAAAATAATTTTTTAAAAAGTGGTAGTATAAGAGTGGAGAATAATCAAGAATATCCATGAACTGAGAACTTTCAGCATTTGATGAACGATACAAAAAAAATCTTTAGAAGGAAGAAAAAGAAAAAAAAATTCAAACAGACATGAAACATTTAACACCAACGGAAATCTTTCTCTCACAAGCAACGGAATAAAAAATTCTGTTTAAACTGCAGAGGTACAAACTCGATGATTCTAACTCAGTAAGAAAGATCTCAAGAATTTTCATATTTCTTGAAAGAAACTCAGATGATGTCTTAAAACTTACTGACTGAGCACTACAAAACCATAGCTGCATTAGCATAGCATGAAGAGAAAAAGGCAGGAAATATCCCATGTAAATTCCTCTCAGCTGCTTTTGGTTTGTTCCACCTAAGAAGCATATTTCCATCAAATGCCCAAATATGCCTTGAGAACAAGGAAAGGGTTAGAAAATGTCTAGAAAAGACATATGTTTGAATGCAGAATCTATTAAGGTTTTATGTATTTGGTGTTGGGATTTTTGTTTGGTTAGTTTTGGGCAATTGGTCATCTTCACAGAAGCTTGGATATTTTTTTCTGATGGATGAGTCTTTCCATAACTGTCCTGGACTTCCTTAAAGACTAAGTGAGAGTATTGATATAAAATTAGAATAAGCAGTTTAGGAAAAAAAGACAAATTTATAATCAGCCATCAACACATTCTGTCAAAACAGTAACAGAAGAATACAATTCTTTCAATTTCATGACAATTTGAACTGATGGAATTAGAGAATATTAATATCTTAATTTAACATTGATTATTTATAAATCTATGTGAATTGCATTTTTCCTGTTTAAAGAAAAAAAAAGTCTTAAATCTTGTTTTTTACAAAGAAAACATCCAAACATTTCTTTCCTTCTTTCTTTCTTTCTTTCTTTCTTTCTTTCTTTCTTTCTTTCTTTCTTTCTTTCTTTCTTTCTTTCTTTCTTTCTTTCTTTCTTTCTTTCTTTCTTTCTTTCTTTCTTTCTTTCTTTCTTTCTTTCTTTCTTTCTTTCTTTCTTTCTTTCTTTCTTTCTTTCTTTCTTTCTTTCTTTCTTTCTTTCTTTCTTTCTTTCTTTCTTTCTTTCTTTCTTTCTTTCTTTCTTTCTTTTTCTTTCTTTCTTTCTTTCTTTCTTTCTTTCTTTCTTTCTTTCTTTCTTTCTTTCTTTCTTTCTTTCTTTCTTTCTTTCTTTCTTTCTTTCTTTCTTTCTTTCTTTCTTTCTTTCTTTCTTTCTTTCTTTCTTTCTTTCTTTCTTTCTTTCTTTCTTTCTTTCTTTCTTTCTTTCTTTCTTTCTTTCTTTTTTTCTTGGAAATACATGAAACAGAGTTTTATAATAATTTCTTTCATCTAAAAATTCCATGTAACTTGCTTGTATGTCAATTCTGTCTTTAGCTCAAAAGCTGATGGAATTTACAAGCAGTGTCAGTTATGTTTATACATTTGAAACACATACATACTATACTTTTGCTTTCTGTACACGAAACTTCCCTGGGCTTCAAATGATAAATGGTTCACACTAGATTTCTGTCACAGAATTCAATTAAAAACCTTCAGAAATCTCAGTAGATAGTTTATGATCAAGAATACATGTGATGTAAAAAGAGACTTCTGTATGTTTGGTACAAATGAACACTAATCAAGTACATTAATGTCGTGGTCTAACTCAACTGCGTTATTTGTGGTAGTGGGGGACTGTTCGCACTCTCCCCTGAAAAGTTGAAAGTACCGAGTGTCCTTAAATATGAAGCATGACACTAGTGGGATGGAATATTCTCACTGATCAGTCTGCGTGTCAATCAAGCTCTGCCCCATCCATGCCCCCCTTCCTCGATGCCTCACACCAGTGGGCAAAGCACTCAGAATATCCTTGGCTCTCAGACCAGAGCAATTAAAAATATTAACTCTGTGCTGGGGTGTTATGTCTTGTTCTCAAACTCAGTCCAAATAATGAGCATGCTAGCTGTGAAAAAGAAAGGTTTCTAACTGCATGAAGAAAATTAGTTTATTTTCAGTCAAACCAGCACAATTAAAAACCATTAAATATATATAGTTTAATAAATTAGTCTGCTGTGAAAAACAGAACACTTACAGACTGGCTACTTACAAGGCTACTTGTATTATCACCTTCCACTTCAAATGCATATGATTTTTTTATAGCTTGCAGATTCCTTCTCTAGGTTTACTTGGCATAGATGTGAATTTCTGATACAACATTAGGGCTTTCATAGTAAAGCAATCAGAAACCTAAAATGAGAAATCTGAGACCTAGTTTCTAAATCAAGCTCCATAAATCCCGGTAAATAATTTCAACTCCCATATACTTCTTTTTTTCCTTTTCTTCTTGGAGACTGATCTCCAAAGGACAGGAACTGAGTTATTACATAGTTCCTGTTACAATGGAGACCTTCAATTTCTCCTGAATTCTCAAGGTAAATTCAGAAATTTATCAAGTTCTGACAGCATTTTGATTGACAGTAGTTCCACAGGTGTGAATTTGGACATATAAAAATATTCAACTGTCTGTGTAAGTTCATTTTGAAACCCCACTTAGACATGATAAAGCTTCATATTTTACAAACCACAGTTCCTCCTTCCCCCAGTCTTGTGCCTTCCTTCATTATGCAAAATTCTTCATTACTCTTACACCACGGGACTTTTTGTCCCCATGATAGTGTATGAAGAAGACTGAAAACCAGAGGCCAAATTTCTATTTCTATATGGGCTTCCAGACAAGCAGCTGACCTGGCAGGCATACTTTACATATATATGGCAAAGATCATGGAGAATGAAGAGGAAAGATTTGGAAAGGGAACTGAAACCATCTATTGTTTTCTATAGATTAACTTCTCATTAAAAATGTGCAAACACTTTCTAAAATAAGCTACTAAGGAAGGATTCCCCTAGTTTCATTGTTCTCTCATCTTTTTCAGTCTCATTGAGAGCTATCAGAGGTCCCAGAATCCATAACAAATATAGAAGTCTTGCTGTGGAATTAGGAGTTTACTTCTCTTCCCTATATTTCCTACAGTGAAATTAAGTCAAACTGTGGTAAATTATCTAGTTTTACAAGAGTTTCAGGTGGCTATTTTAACTATCTAAAGATTAAAGAAGTAGGCTCCTTGATCAGGGTGGCTTGAGGGACAACAAGGCAGTTACAGCCAGAAATAAATGCATTTAAAAAACATGGGGCACAGACATTTTGGAATGGGGTTACAACCTTCACGGCAAAACATTCACTGAATTTTTTTGCTTGTGATTTAGCTGGATGGAACTTTGTTAATAAAACATAAATGGCAAAATGACTCAACTGAAAGATGTGTAAGAATTTAGTATCTTTCTCTACCTCAGAAGGGATACACACTCAAGTCCTAGGGATCTAATATCTTCTTTCTGCCTGAGAAAATAAAAAGTCTTTTGTTGTCCTTATCATGCACCATCTGCAAATATTAAAGAAAAAGCTGGTACATAGTCATACCTAAGTCAAACTTTGGAAGCCACAGTCCTTCAAGAAACATAGAAAGAACTTCAGTATTTCACAATATTTTAATAAAGCTACTATCTTACACTAGATTTTTAAAGCTAAAGTTCAGGGAGGAATATACAGAATTAAAATTCATTGCAAATGAGTTAAAAGACCACATAGGACTATTAGAGTTTTGGACTGTAGGGTAGAAATCTTCAATTTAAATAGCCTTTTGCTGTGGTCTGCATTGGGCCTGATGGCTGCAAGATGCAATGAATATTAGAGAAAATGAGAGTAAACAGTTGTATTCTTTATAGCATAGGCACTACACAAGCTAAGAAGACTAAGCAGAATAATAATAACATGCAGGAAAGAAAGCTCACATTAAGGATTTATTTTACATTAGACTCATAGTTACATCTTTGTGTGACACACACTGACATTAAGGTTTCAAAGAAACTAAAAAGGACATTGACTACAGACTATAAAATTTTTTAACGTCAGTAAGCTTTCTGTCAGCACTTGCCATCTGTAATACATTGAGATTCAGATTACATAATATCATTTTCTGCTTTGTTCTAATTGTTGAAACAGAATGAAATCACTAAGTTGATGTTATTTTACATTCAGCAGTACTTTAGAACCAAATTAATAAGCTAACATCCCAATCCATCACAAAATGAAGAGAGGGAGGAAGGGAGGGAGGAAGGGAGGGATGAGGAAGGGAACAGGGACAAGGAAAACAAAACAGTTCTGTGGTTTGAGCCTGAAGGCTTACATGCCTCTAGACTCAAGGGAGCTATCTTGAGTGAGCAGCCAAAAATTGCTTCCCTCTACATTATGCAGTTCTGACGCAGGGATCTGAAGACACCACGCCTGAGTGGCACAGATATCAGCCATTTCTGCCATCTGCCCCGCAGTGGGAATACCAGATGAAATCCAACTAGTTTGCTAGGTGAGCATAGTGAAAGGCAGCTCCCTACAGCTGAAGTTGAGGATTAGACTTTAACGGAAAGGCAAACACACTGCACTTCTAAAGCCAGAAAGACTTAAAAATTTAGAAATAGAGTGACAGTAGTACTTCAAAGGAGTAAACTTCTCCATTCCTATCATTGAATGGAAATTAGGAAAAAATTAGCAGAGACTTAGAAATAATCTTGGAAGTCATTAGTTGTTAATGAAAAATTATATACAATTCATGGTGACACTTCTTTGAGGGGAAGGCTGAGAATGTTGTGTGCTTTGACTTCATAATGACGTTCCCACTGTTTACCACAGTATTCTCCTGAAGAAGCTGGCAGCTCATGGATTGGAGGGGCATACTCTTCGCTGGGTTAAGAACTGGCTGGATAGCCAGACCCAAAGACTTGTAATGAACGACTCAAATCCAGTTGGTGGCTGGTCAAGGGTGGTGTTCCCCAGAGATCAGTACTGGGGCAAGGTCTGCTTAATATCTTTATTAATGATCTGGACAAGGGGATTGAGTGCACCCTCAGTAAATTTACAGATGACACTAAATTGCATGGGATTGTTGATCTGCTGGAGGGTAGGAAGGCCATAAAGAGGGATATGGACCAGCTGGATCTTTGGGCTGAAGCCAATTGTACGAAGTTTAACAAGAACAGGTACTGGGTCCTGCACTTGGGTCACAACAACTCCATTCAACACCACAGGCTTGTGGAAGAGTGGCTGGAGACCTACCTGGCAGAAAGGGATCCAGTGGGGTTGATTGACAGCCAGCTGAACATGAGCCAGCAGTGTGCCCAGGTCACCGAAAAGGCCAACAGCATCCTGGTGTGCATAGAGAATAGTGTAGCCAGCAGTACTACAGAAATGATTGTCCCATTGTACTCGGCACTGGTGAGGTCCCACCTTGAATGTTGCATTCTGTTTTGTGCCCCTCACTACAGGAAAGACATTGAGGTGCTGGATAAAGTTCGGAAAAGGGCAACAAAGCTGGTGAGGGATCTGAAGCACAAGTCTTATGAGGAGTGGCTGAAGGAGCTGAGGCTGTTTAGTCCTGAGAAAAGGAGGCTGAGGGGAGACCTTATCACTCTCCACAACTACCTGAAAGGAGGTTGTAGCATGGAGGGCATTGGTCTCTTCTTCCAAGTAGCAAGTGATAGGATGAGAGGAAATGGTATCAAGTTGTGCCGGAGGAGGTTTTGATTGGATATTAGGAAAAATTTCTTCATGGAAAGACTTGTGAAGCACTGGAACAAGCTGCCCAGGGAAGTGGTTGAGTCACCATCCCTGAAGGTGTTTAAAAGATGTATAGATGAGGTTCTTAGGGACATGGTTTAGTGCTAGAGTTAGGTTATGGTTGGAGTTGGTGATCTTAAGGGTCTCTTCCAACTAAAATGAAACTTTAATTCTATGAAAATAAATGATCCCTACCAGCTCTAGAGACTCAGGTGCTCCTGGGCCTCAGGCCAGTTGCTGATTCAGTCCTTGTGCGATGAACATTGGCACAGGGTGAAGAAACTAGAAAAATAAAATCACACATAATGCTGGAGATTCTTCCAACCCCAGGAGAATCAGTGGGCATGGAGCAGTGTAATTTGTGGCCAATATCTACCACATATGAAAACAGTCAGTATATCTAATCTAGCAGTTGAGATTTTGGTATCTCTGGCCTCTAGCACATTATGCAAGATCAATATGGATAGTGAAAAGGTGTATTTACTGACATGAATGACTCAAAAGTCACAGTCACAGATTTATGAGTTGTAATAGGGAACGACTTTAATGGGACATGTGAGTGCAGTTAAGATTTTAATTTTCTAGTATGAAATGTCTGAATTCTAATAAAAAGCTGAAGACCGGAACACTAAAAATTACATTTTCAGCATTAATTTCTGAAGGGGAGGAGAAGGATGGGAGAAGACCAAACTGACACCTCTACCAAATAAATTCATGAGGTGGCTTTGCCTGGACCTAGGATTTAAAGGCTGCATAACCAACACTAACAGTTAGTTGCTGAGGGAAGCTCCTCCGCAGCTGACCTAATCCGTGGCAGAGTGGTAGATCTCAGTGCAGAGAGGGTTTTTCTGAGGCAGAAGAACACCAGGGCAGCAGCGAGACCCACCAGGACCCAGCAACTCTCGCAGGAGTCACTGAGGAGACCTGGGTGTTCCCAGGGCAATGGTGACCAGGCTTATGAACAGAGCATGAGCAATAGAGCCGGACACAGGACTTCAAGATGGGGTTTCACTGGAGCGAAGTAGAGGGGCAGATTCACCTCCCTTGACCTGCTGGCCATTCTTCTTTTTATGCAGCCCAGGATATGATTGGCTTTCTGGGCTGCAAACACATATTTCTGGCTCATACTTGATTTTTCATCTAACAATATCCACAAGTCCTTCTCTGCAAAGCTGCCCTCAACCCATTCATTACTGAGCCTGTGTTGATTCTTGTAATTACCCCAACCCAAGTGTAGGACCTTCTACTTGGTTTTGTTGAACTTCATGAGGTTCACACAGGCCCACTTCTGAAGTCTGTCAAAGTCCCTCTGGATGGCATCCCTTCCCTCAAATGTATAAAGTGTCATCTGCAAACTTGCTGAGGATGCATTCAGTCCCACTATGTCATTAATAAAGACATTGAACAGTACCAGTCCAGGAATTTATGAGAATATACTGAATACTCACTATATTACTTGCTACTGATACAGGAGTCTGTGCTCCTGCCAGTGCTTACACACATGGGGACACATCTCCTACCTCACAGCAAATCTGCACTCATCTAATTTCAAACATAACCCAGATATTTCCTCTAAAAAAAAAAAAAAAAAAAAAAAGTGGTTTCAAGTTTTGCTTATGCTCTAAATACTTGTTGTAATAACATTCTTTTTTATTATTTCTCCCAGATATTAAAAATTCACAGACACACTCGCTTTCCTTGTAACTTCTTCAAGACTTCCAGTGGAGCTTGTAATATTCACTGAGACATACCAAGAGCTCCCTGAAGTTCAAGCTTTCACATCTAATAACTCCAAAACTTATAAAACCATTTCTAGTAAATGTCTTGTTCTCCTGCTTTAATCAATTAGCATCTCTTCTGTCACATGCATTTGTGAGGAGCATTTTGGAGGACTAGTCAGCTTCTACTTTGACCAGTTCATTTCCTACACAAAAGAATGTGGTGAATACCACTCAAGAGGCTCATAAATTACTTCTGGGACATATTAATGGTTCAAAATACTGGGAATAAAAGATTCAGTCTGCACAGATTTTTTCCCTTTGGTGCACATTAATACCCAACCTAAAGAATTAACCAAGAACCAAGCAAAATGTATTATCCATCTGACAAGTATACACAATCTTAAAAAGATACTTATTTTTACTTGATTATTTTAAACTATTTTCACTGTAATTGACTTCTGTCTGAAAATGAAATTATTTCAAAACCTGAGATAAGACAGCTCGTCCAGAGATTCTAATTATGCCTACAAATACCTTTGCCTAAACAGCATGATGCTAGTAGTATCTGATTTTAACTCAAATGCAAAAATGCTGACACAAAAACATCTTTTTTTCCTAGTAAAGAGTGGGGTAGCGAACAAAAATTGGATACTTAATAAAGGATGGCTATCAGTGCTGTTGTTTCATTCATCTGCAGGAAGACTTAGTAGAAGTATATGCTAGTGGTCATTTTAGTCCTGAAGTTTAAAGTCAACACATTTGTTTGTTTATGAGACACTACTTACTTATATAAAAAGTAGATGTCGTGGTACACAGGTTTTCTGCAACTGCAGTAGGAAAAAAGAAGGATGATGACAGAACAATCTTCTTTGTTGAACAAGATAATAATATTTAGCCAGAAACTAATAGTTAAAGCTATTACAGACAAATAATGAAGAGAAAAATGATAGAGCAGAGAGTAAGCAAATTAGATATTTTCTGTAAGGCCTTAGAACTATGCCTTAGAAATCTCAGAAATTTGTAGTTGAATAAGGTATCAGGCTCCTAAATTCAGAACCTTCAAATGTTTCATTTCAGCCACATTCATCCAAAGAACCTCTAATTCACCTTCTTCACACTACAAAGGGGAGAAAATGTAGCTAATTAGCAGAGATACACTAGTTGTAACATCAAAACAGCTACATATTTCGGTAGCAGATCTGCAGACATGCTTCTGTCTCAAAAAGCTTATCTGTTTCTACTCCACAAATCAACAAGTTTAACCAAATATATTTTCTTTCTCTATAAACCTTGCCAAGGTATTCTGAAATATTTTATAGAGTTTCTGCAAAAGTCCTACTTCCATCATCCAAACGAGATAATAATAATAATAATAATTTTAAGTGTGATAACCTCTAAAGTTTGGACTGAAATCCTCAGAATTAGCCATCTATTCACTCAGCCATGCCCAAATAGGATAGTTGCTATTTTACAGACAGTTCCTTTGGTCATCTTACAGTTTGGGATCTTTCTTGGGTTTGCTTTCCCTTTTAGTAATTTCAAAATATTAGATTTTAATAAAAATAATCCCTTGTGTTTAATTTCCACCACCACTCCCACACATAATTTTGGGATGGAATTTTCACAGGCATTGCCTCTCACATTGTTCATTCTTGTGAAGTCCAGGCAGTAATTTCAGAACTAGGATAGGACTTAAGCTTTTGCCATTCATTCCCTTTTAGTTGTGCAGGTGTTCATCCTACAAAACTGTTTCACCTCTTATGACAGAAAAAATAAGACAAAAAAACTCCAAACCTGCATGACACCAGTTTTCCTGATCATTGGAAATTCATTTGAAGCACTACCCAAGACAATTTGGACCTTTCCTAGAAGAGATCTGAAGAATATATATAATCTTAGGATGCATGTCTTTTAGCCCTTAAAAGTCAGAACCAGTCTTTTATAGGTATAAAGTAAAAAAGTAACAGTACTGAACCAAGACATTGTTTTGTTCTGTTTCGAGAGCAGATTAAGAAATGGACACATGTTCCTCTTCGGCAAGTGTTCTGCCTATCGAACACAACAGGTCATGTGACAGTAGTCCTGATATGACATAACAGAATTGAACCTTACACTATTTTAAAAGTGGGTACAATATGTCCCTTAACAAAACAAGCAAACATAAAGAAACTTTTTTTTTTTTTACCTGCTGTTTCTTATAGAAAATATAACAATTTCACACGCGTCAGGTCATTTGAAAGATTTGCCATCTCCTTACTTCCATCTTCCTGAATTCATTTCCTTTTAACAGCAGGACAACTGATAACATCATCAGTGCTTAAAAGAGAAAGCAAGGAAAAAGGTGGGTAGAGAACTACCCTTCCAGAGAAGAATCAGAATATTGGTGGCAGTGATAGCACTGCAATATCTCCTTAATAACTCACAGTGGTTTCACTTACACATGGAATGTGACTGCTGCATCCCACCAAGGTTTCAGAAAAAAAAAACAGAAAAATCCCATGGCAAGCCTTTTTGCACTGTCAGTAAGGAAGGAATTAAATCAGCATAGTGAGAACAAGGTCTTTTAGTTGATTGTGCTAATACTTAACAGAATCTGAATTTTCATATCAAGATATTTGCTAGGTTAGATTAAATAAAATAAAAGAAGAATGCTTTAGGATAAATTTTGCAGTGGAAAATTACAGAAATCTCCAGCAGTACTATATCAGAGAATCACAGAATGGTTGGTGTTGGAAGTGACCTCTGGAGATCATCTAGTCCACAGGTGGCAAACACAAGGCCCGTAGGCCAAATCCAGCCCTCCAGCTTGTTTTATCAGGCGCAGCACATTGTTTCTACCCAGCAGCATTGCTGAGCTCCTTGCCTCTATGCTCCTGCCAGCACGCTGGTCATGTGTGCAGCGTGTGTAACACACGTTAGGCTGCAGGAGCAGGAGAACAGTGGGAGCTGTGGCCATAACTACAGGAGAGCAGTGAGCCTGAGTGAAAAGTGATAGGTAAGACTGATGTGAGACACTAGTAGCTGCCTTGGGGCACTGAAAGACAAGAAAGACTAGAATTACCAAGGCAGGGGGGATATGGAGTAATAAGGAAAGTGGTCCTCATTGTGGGTGATAAAAGAATAACAGTAGGCATGTCCACCCCCAAAGGAACATTCTTCTTATTCTACATGGAAGAAGGAGGAAAATGTTCATGCTGGGGAATGGCATTAAAGATAATGTTGCTGTCCAAAGAATTGGTGATGAGGGAATAAGGAGAAATTTACTGGGATAGATGGAGAGGGAGAATTGATGAAGAAAGAGTGACTGTTGTTTATGGGGATGGGGGTCAGAAGGAAAGGTGAGCCTGTGTGAGAGGGCATGACTATTATTTAACCTGGTCCTAAAGGACATCTTGGTCTTCTACTTAGGTGGTGCACCATGCCATCTTTGGTGGAACTATTTGAATCCCCAAATGTCCAGTGAGAGAAAGATTGTAGAAGGAAAGCAATGTAGTGATAGATGGGAAAGTGAATACATGTTTATGTTTCAAGAAGAAAAAGCAGTATGTCTTTTGTGTAATGAGACAGTGTCAGTGTTAAAGGAGTACAATGCACGTAACCTAGTGGCAAACATAAGGTCCGCAAGCTGAATCCTAAAATCACATTCAGTCCTTTGAAGGCAACCATGAGGCTGATGTGCCCCTAGTGAAAATGGGTTTTACACTCCTGATCTAGTCCAACCCACCTGCTAAAGCAGGTTCACCTACAGCAGATTGCACATGAATGCATCCAGGAGGGTTTTCACAGAATCACAGAATGTCCTGAGTTGGGATGGACCCACAAGGATCATCAAGTCCAACTCCTGTCCCTGCATATGACAACCCCACGGTTCACACCACGTGTCTGAGGGAATAGTCCAGTCTCTTCTTGAACACTGCCAGGCTTGGGGCTGTGACACCTTCCTGGGGAGCCTGTTTCAGTGCTCCACCATCCTCTGGGTGAAGAATCTTTTCCTGATGTCCAACCTAAACCTCCCCTGGCACAGCTTCCTGCCGTTCCCTCAGGTTCTGTCTTTAGTCACTAAAGAGAAGAGCTCGGTGCCTATCTTTCCTCCTCCCCTTGTGAGGAAGCTGTAGACTGCAATGAAGTCTCCCCTAAGTCTCCTCCAGGATGAAAAAAACAAGTGACTTTAGCCCCTCCTCATGCAGCTTCCTCTCCAAACTCTTCACCAACTTTGTAGCCCTCTTCTGGACACACTCCAGTAGCTTCATTTTTTTATCCTGTGGCATCCAGAACTGCACACAGTGCTCCAGGTGAGGCAGCACCAGTGCAGACTAGAGTGGAACAATCACCTCCCTGCCTGGCTGGCAATGCTGTGTTTGGTGCACCCTGGGACGTGGTTGGCCCTCTTGGCTGCCAGGGACTCTAAGATATCCTGCCACTAGTAGTAGTATTTCCATTTTTCCTAGCAAGGTCATATAATTCTATAACAAGAATAATAATTAGCAATGTAGTATAGTTTGAGCAGTCTGTAAACAAAGGAAAATGAATGTTTTATTCTGAATCTGTATGAATGTTGGCTCATGTTCAAGTTCCTGTCGACCAAAACCCCCAGCTCCACGGAGCTGCTTTTCAGCATCTCGTCTCCCAGGCTGTGGGTACAGCCAGGGTTGCCATGTCCCAGGTGCAAAATCCAGCACTTGCCCTTGTTAAACTTCATGCAGTTGGTGATTACCCAGTTCTCTCTTTTGAATATCTCCAGGGAAGGAGACTCCACAACCTCTCTGGGCAGCCTGTTCCGGTGCTCTGTCACCTTCAAAGTAAAGAAGTTTCTCTGCATGTTTAGATGGAACCTCCCATATTTCAGTCTGTGCCTATCGCCCCTCTTCCTATTGTCGAGCACCACTGAAAAGAGTCTGGTCCCATCCTCTTGACATCCCCACTGAAAACCCTATGTAACTTGCTGTGGCACGAAAACTTCACAGTCTGTCTCAAGCACAAAACACCCAAGAAATACCGGAAAAGGAATAAAAAGTGTATGCTTTCATTTATTACCAGAAATAGTATTTTCCACTATGATTCCATGCAGTGGAGGTAGACAGTACAACATTACAAATTTTAGTATTGTTTTTTTTCCCATCCTGAGAATTTAAAGAAGAGAAAATCCACAAGCCAGCTCCCACAAAACGTATTTTGAATAGCGAATACATGCTAAGTTCTTTCGTATTTCTTATTTGGCTTTTGACAATTATATTGCAGTCAAATCACTGGTAAAGCTTTTGTTGTACAGCCATGAGGAGGATAAAAGTTACTTTCAAGCAAAAGCATGCATTATCCCAAGAGTCAAAGCTTTAGAAAAACAACACCAAGAAAATCCCAAAAGTTCAGTTGAGGTTATGGGAATTTGCAGTCCTGTGAAATGTATAATAAGCTTTGGTAAAGACTACAACTTGCTTTGCTTCCTCGAAGTTGGCCTCAGGCAGTGGGATCCATTCCTCGTCAACACTGCTGTTGCAATCCAATTTCATTTTCCATTCTCCCTCAGAGACTGTGCAGAACAACCTAAAACAGTTTTCTAGCAGCAAACATACATACAATATGATGTATACATGTATACACAAATATATATTAGCACTGAAATATGGGTTTACTAAATAAGGAAATGCAAGCAAAAAAGTGTAAAAATTATACATGTCCCTTACATTTAAATTCAGTTCATGCTGAAAGTTAGTGAAACAGTATCAAGCATGTAGAAAATCTTCAGTTATTCTTGCAATGAATAAAAAGGATTTTGATGTGTTTGTCAGCTAGATTTGGGGTAAGGGAGGAGGGAATTAAAATAGGTTTCCATCGTTAGTCACTAAAGAGAAGAGCTTGGTGCCTATCTTTCCTCCTCCCCTTGTGAGGAAGCTGTAGACTGCAATGAAGTCTCCCCTAAGTCTCCTCCAGGATGAAAAAAACAAGTGACTTTAGCCCCTCCTCATGCAGCTTCCTCTCCAAACTCTTCACCAACTTTGTAGCCCTCTTCTGGACACACTCCAGTAGCTTCATTTTTTTATCCTGTGGCATCCAGAACTGCACACAGTGCTCCAGGTGAGGCAGCACCAGTGCAGACTAGAGTGGAACAATCACCTCCCTGCCTGGCTGGCAATGCTGTGTTGGGTGCACCCTGGGACGTGGTTGGCCCTCTTGGCTGCCAGGGACTCTAAGATATCCTGCCACTAGTAGTAGTATTTCCATTTTTCCTAGCAAGGTCATATAATTCTATAACAAGAATAATAATTAGCTATGTAGTATAGTTTGAGCAGTCTGTAAACAAAGGAAAATGAATGTTTTATTCTGAATCTGTATGAATGATGCCAGGTTATGTTTCCTAAATATTTGTACAGCTAGCTGCAATGACTATGAATCTGATTATGATAGGGAAGGACTGTCGTATTAATGAATGTAATAAGATATACTAGAACATATTTACATTAGCATTTCAGTTCAGATGAGGACTACATTTTTTACACAAGTTAATTATCCCCTTTGAGTGTGCTCACGTTGCAGAGAGTGGCCTGAACATGTTTGAAATGTATCTGATTTGGATGAAGCTAAACTGAAAGATGCTCTCCAGGGCTATCCCATTCCAACTATTCATGATCATTTGAGTCCACAGGACTACCAGGGCTTTACCAAGTGACTCTTTATTGAAATGTTTATAGTATAGTCCTCAGAAACAAGCATTTATCTAGCCTATTGAGCTGCACCACTTGCTTTCAGAGACTGTCTTAAGTGTCTTGTCAACTACCTTAACAAAATAATATATTTAATAGATAATGTAAGCATCAGATAACTCAGAGACAAAGAAATAAAGGAGAGAGAGACACTGTCTTCTTGGGAGGAAATGTTTCTCTGTAAAACCAAGAAAAAGTCCTGGATTTGCTAAAAAGCTTATTTTGATGTGTATACTTCTAAATAAGCCTTTGCAGAACATGTCCAGTGCCAGATAATGTTCAAGTGCCAGGTAATGTTCCTGTTCAGAGAGTTTTTGTAGTGTGTTAGGCAGATATGATTGCTACCTTCAACTACATCCAGGAAGTTCTAAGACCAGCAGTACAGAGAGGAGCTGCTCTTGCATTTCAGGGCAGGAAAAAGTATATGTATATATCCCCCTCTTCCAAAAAGCCTGGTTCTTGTTAGAAGTTTGTTTATGCTGCAATCATTGCAGAAATAATTGCAGTGTACTGCAATTGCCTAATTTGTATTCTTCTGCAGTAGAAAGAAATACGAACTAGAATGAGGGAGCTTCAGCATGGCAGCACGGAGAGTAGTACAGTCACACTTTCTCTACCAGGAAGCCAGAAATACAACGTAAAAAGTTACTACTGTAAAAAAAAAAAAAAAAAAAAAAAAAAAAAAAAAAAAAAAAAAAAAAATTTTTGCTTCCTGTACACAAATTGTCAACTTGATATCTGTTACCTCAGCATCTGTTTTTTCGCTACTGAGATTGTTATTTTCAGATGAATTCAGGTTCTCTTCTTAGTTAGAAAATACTATTTTCATCAGGAAGATCAGGCTAGATTATATGGCTAAAATGCACACTTCAAAATAGTCAACAATTCTGTGATTAATACACTTAGTTCGTGAGAGTACTGGATTTAATTCCCTACAATCACTCATCATGGCAGTTCCTAGAGCTGTTAACTCCTTTCTTCAGCCCTCTTGCCCAGGTTCTTTTGACACAAAGAGCTGTTAAATGAGAAGCAGAAGCTTCACTGCTCCCTGCAGCAATACTGAACCTTGCACCTAGGTCTACTGCTTCCCAATGAATCTCCAAACACTGTTATTCAAAATTTTTATTTTTTCCTATCATATAACCAATCTAAAATCCTCCGTAAAACACCTTGGTTTTACCTTGTTGCAAAATATCAAAGTAGAATACCTGCTCACAGCCAGTCTTGTTTTGAACCTATGACAGTGGCTTCTTGCTTTATATTGACTTTTTGTAGCTGAATTTTCCTGTTCTTAGTGTAGAAATGTTAACTAGCCTATGCCAGAGCTTTCTCTTAGCTGTGAAGTTGCCACCTCTAGACTAATACAAATTTATTTTAAAAGCCACCATTATATTTTCTAGAAGCCTGGATTCATTTTCCAGAAGTTAGGTTTTAACACTATGACTATATTGCTTGTTAGTAAGCTGTTACTTCACTACTGGCTTATCTGAATAGTATAATGCTTTGTAGAAATTTCATTTAATCTTTTGAATATTTGTCATGATAATGACAGCCTTCAAATAGGGTAATTTCCCCTCTATTCCTGCCCTCACACTTTGATCATCTGTGCTTCCTTTATGAAGCAATTAAAGAATTAAAGGCTTTTCTCACAGTGCAATGCAACAATGAAAGCATATATACACACACAGAGCCTGCATGGAGCAGATGCTCCACCACTGAAATTGTTTGCATTATACCATTACCATTAGCGTAGTCTGTCTCTAAAAGACACTTCCTGTTTTCTAGGAGGACTGTAACTGTGTAAAATGATCCACAGCAAAACAAAAGGAGAACTAAAAGTAAGGAGATGGCAGCTGGTGTTTCTTACACCTTTTCACTTCTTGACCAAAGGTTTTGACTTGGACTCAACAGAGCCCAATGGAAACATGATTGTATGGAAGCTGTGGGGGTGGAGTGATATGAAGGTATCATGGCTGGGTCCTGTTGTAACAGGGCACAAATACAGCAACCAGATGGTATAGCTGCTGCCAGTTTTGAAGATAAAGTATAGCTGCTGTCAATTAAAACGGATAAATCACAGAATCACAGAGTGTTAGGGATTGGAAGAGACCTCAAAAGGTCATCCAGTCCACTCCCCCTGCCGGAGCAGGAACACCTAGATGAGGCTACACAAGAATGTGTCCAGGTGGGTTTTGAATGTCTCCAGAGAAGGAGACTCCACAACTCCCCTGGGCAGCCTGTTCCAGTGTTCCAATGTTCATTTCCATCCTAAATGCTAGTTACTGAGCCAGAAATTTGTCTGATGGATGAACTTTGCCCATTATAGTCTCATTCTAATACCAAAACACACCTCCATCTCAAAGGACACCCATCTTCGGCCTACCTTCAAGCATGTGTAGTGAGGTTTTTACCTTAAAAATTGAAGTGAGGATTTCTAAACCAATCAATAACAAAGGTATGTATGACTAGAGTCACTGAAGCTCCACCTAAACATAGAAAATAGTATAAAATACCCTAGCAATAGAGAAAGGTGGGGGAAAGACACCACCCCTGAGAAGTCAAAGGAACAGCATAATAGGATTTCTGGGACCAGTTGACAGGCTGAGCCTATCTTCTCCATCCTCAGGAGGACGCTCTTTGGTAAGATTTGTGCACTTAGTTATACCAACTTTTCCCCAGGACACTTAGACTTTAAGCTTGCATTTTGTAATCACATTAATGGCATCATATAGCCATCTTAGAATTTTTATATATGGTACTAATACTTATTTCTTGAAATTAACATCTAATTTTAACTGAACTGTGTTTTTGCAGAGAGAGTATTTATCAACAGCATCTAAAAGAACTTGCACCTCTTGCTTTAATAAACCTCAGACTGGCCATTGAGCATATTAGACGTATAGTGCCAGTTTGAGGTAATTTACATCACTCAGGAGTTC
The DNA here is from genome assembly GCF_036013475.1 of Columba livia. Lineage (NCBI taxonomy): Eukaryota > Metazoa > Chordata > Aves > Columbiformes > Columbidae > Columba > Columba livia. Next base: position 83,285,423 of record NC_088603.1, read on the forward strand.
AACCTAGCTGCCTGGCACGGGGCTTAACTTCTGCTAAATTCATTATCTTAATGCAACAAGTCTTTACCACTCCAAGCACATAAATTATTCAAGCGTGAGTGAAGCAGTAAAAATAGGTTCCTGAAAGAACTGTAAAAAGCGAAAGTAAACAAAACATTTCCTTTTATGCTGTAATTTGCATAGTTTCTGTTTAAAAATTCTTTGCCTGAAACTATAAATCCCTTCTAAAGCATCATTAATAAAAACAGAAAATTCCTTGTGACATTGTACAGTGGCAGCTTGTTATGTATCTTTATTAGTACTTGAACCAAGAACCTCAAATCCAAAGATAGATTCTTCTACATCAGGATATAGCAAGATGGATATTTTCCTTCCCAGCCTTTCAGCTCTAAATGGGCTAAACTATAAAATCACTGATGCAATTTCAGAACGGTACATCATCGTGGGCCTTTTTTAAGCATGCCTTTGAACTAAGGCAGACACAACAACAGCACTATAGCAGTCCTGGGATTTGGGAAGCAACATTTTAACAGCATGTTGCCCATCTTCTCATGCTGTGAACATATTCATAGCAGTTCCATGAAAGTCCCAGGACTGCTGGTGTAGCATCTGTTCACTACCAACAAAGACCTGGATATTACACAGGAGTATGTTTTCTTTTTATCAGCTGCCTTTTTACAAACACAGGACTTCTTTTGCAGCAGATTTTTTTTATCTGGGTTTTCTCATGCAAGCACAGAAACTCATACATCTTTATGATATTATTGGACATTTATCAGGCTAGAGTTACTCTCAGGATAAATAGAGTAGGCTTACAGGTTATCCATATAAAAAAATATGTACATGTTTCCAAAAATGTTAACAAGAAATTATAATCTTTGACCAAGTAGATTTACAAAACATTTTCCATTCAGCATAACTTAATAATGCCTCTCTTCTCAAAGTGGTAATTACATGTTAATTCACAATTCAAAATACTTGGCCTGACCTTGACATTTACCATCTCAGACCTTGCCCAGTGATGAAGAGTTGTATGTATTGGGTCCATATACAGACTCAGATCTCAGTTTACGCTGTTATAAGACAGATAAATAAACTCATCAGTTTCTATGGGTATTCCCAGCAAACAATTTTAACAAGAATCGTCCCTTGAGATGACTGCATCATTTGCTTCTAATAATTTAATTTTATTTGTGTTTGGATGTTTTTTATCAATTAGCGTCACTTCATGGGCTGGTTCAGTCAGGTTCACAATCTGCTGATTGCGTTACAAACCATCTAATTCTCTTCCAAGCTGTCTACTAAGAAAGTGCTATCCAGAGCAAGCTGATCAGTCTCATCCAAAAATGTAACTTGAGCACAGCTGACATGGCAGTGTATGCCAGGATCACTTCCAGACAGACAATATGGATGCACACAGAACAAGTATGGCTTCCTCTTCTTGGGACAGCTTCACAATGTTTTTCTTTTAATAGACTTCAATTTATTATCTTTATTATCTTTCCCCCCCTACTATATAGCTGTAAAAGAAAAAATCTTCAAAGTCAAAAAAAATAAACACCTGCACACCCATAAACTCCTGAGGTGCACAAGTGCATGCATACATATATTTTGCTCTTTGAAAGTCAGATGTCTTCTCTTCAGATAGTGGAGTAACAATGACTAGGTAGCGTGAGCTGTCTGGTTTTCTTTCTCATTCATTCATATAAATTCTCGTCAATGAACACTTCAATGGAAGAGAGCAAGGAGGAAGTTAAGCTAGGTACATTTGTCATGGGCAACCTCCCTGAATGTTCTCAGACAAGGAAACAATCAGGTTAGAGGATCCTGTATGTTCATACTGAGGCTACTGAGAATAATTGTCCATGGATTTCAAGAAATTAGATTACCCCATAATCCAATAGTAACATTTGGCATGATAGACATTATTAAGAAGTCACTGTAAATTGTTATGCAAATTAGATAGTCACAAGCAAGAGTGCAAATAATAGAATAACCAGGGAATTGTGTGGTGCTCTGAAAGAGCCAAGCAGTATCTTGATCACTAGAAATTATGTACCAGTCTAGTTTCTGAATAGGATTATATTTGTGAATAGAATACATTTCCAGCAGCTCCACTAGGCAGCTATTCCAAAAGTCCATTGCACTTCCATGCTTCACTCTTTTACATGAAAGACATTTACCAGACATCTTGTGTAGCACTGCAGAGAATACTTATATAGAAGAGAAGAAAAATAATGCACTCTAGGACATACACTGAGAGCATGGATAATTTCAGAACAACAATATTACTAGAGAATTGTTAGACAGTTAATCAGTTCAAGGTCTTCACTTAATTTTCACATGCTCACCCTCTGGTATTGCTCAAATAAAAACCTTTCTCTATGTTAAACTGCTTTCATTTTGTACTCTGCCCTTCCCTTAAAGTTCCATACTCACAGTCAACATTTTTTTGAAAGATTACAGCATTACATTGTGTGAAATGCTTGCAGACAAACATTTATTCTTCTAAAAACCAAATCTGAAAAATACTAAGAAAACTGTTTGCTTGTATTTTTGTTGTTACAATCTGTTATTATGTGGCTCAATCACACACCAATAAGCATTCTTAAAATGTAATTAAAGTGTTAAACTAAACGTATTTATTGATATTTAACTGCAGGCATAGCTTCTTTTTTCCCTGCTGAAGCGTAATGAGAAGAAAGCAATTTCCAAAGGTGCCGAGAGCCCTTTGGCGGCCCCGAGGCCCAGCGCGTTTCCATAGCAACGGCCGCACCACCCTCCGTCTCTTCCCAGCAAACGGCGCATCCCAGTGCAGCTGCAGTATCGCTAACGCAAAAAAAAAAGCACATCTACACACCTCAGCTGCTACTGTTGCCATGAGGACTGGAAATTGATGTAATAAAAAAATATATATATAAAAAAAATTAAAACCCCCATCACTTTCAATAGGCTTCATTAAAAAAAAAAAAAAAATAATAATAATAAAATGGAGTATGTAAAGTAGCAGTTTCCTTTTCTGCAAGGCACATGTTGTCTGTCATTACTACCTTGACATTCAGTTTTATAATTTACCCTTGGGTAAGAGGATTTTCAAGGGCATATTCTCTTTAGATTCAACACATTTTCCATTGCGAATGAGATTTGTCTTACCAAAGCAGCAGCAAATTCTGTATTTCATCAGAGCTGCTTGTATGCATTTACAGGATTATTGATCTGGGAACCTAACAACAGCAAAATACAAAGCTAGCCAATTAAGCTTGGGAAAGGCTTTACAAATCTGCTGATCTCCCCTGTTGCATGCAGGCTAATGGTACTTACCCACATGACTGTGAACTAGTCTGGAAAAATGAGAAATGTCTGTGATCACTACTAACGTCATTATCAGGCACTAAAAAAAATACAGTCTTTCAAACTTGACAAGGCTTCTAGAGGTATCTAGAGGTCATTTCAGAACTTATTTCCATGATACAAAGGAGAACAACATCTCCCTTTTCAGTCCGTCACTTCTTAAAATCAACATCCAAAAATAGATAATACCTTTTATTAGACCAAATGGTGCAGTCAGAAAAAAAGGGAAAGATCAATGTTTAGGGCACACAAGTCCCTTCTCAAGCCTAACATGAGCCAAGCATCCACTGGAGAGACTAATTCTGGCTGCAGTCTAGCCTGGGGAAGAAAAAAAAAAATAATTCCACACCTCAAAACTAAACTTTTAGGAGATTAGTTTGTTTACCAGTACATATAATGTTACAGGATAAGTGAAATTCTGGCCTAAAGTATGAGGGGGTTTGATAGTCCACTAGAATTTCCTTCCTACCTTATAAGCTTCAAATTCCTTTACATTTTTGCATGCTATTTATAGCTCAAATGTGCTGGAAGTAGCGCCCATTTTTAGAATAAGCATGCACATAGGCACTCTTTGCTTCTCTGTCTCCCTACTTTTTTACTATTGTTCTCAATTTTTCCCAGTTTGTTAATATAAACCAATAATATGCTGAACAATTACTACCCACTTAGTTTAATGTTTGCTGTGTCTTTATCAGGCCTGAAAAAGGGCTTGAGAGCTTCAACCTTCCTCTCTTTTCAAACTATGTCAGGTTGCCTGTCTTATAACCTTGGCTGTCACAGCTACATGATGCTGCTATTAATATTGTTATGCTCTCTACAGTAAATAAACATGTCCAGTGTGCAGCAGAGACTCCATTATTCAATCTAAAAGGAAGAGTATGATCCCACTACTTAGACCCTGCTAACATTTAATTAAAGGAGAAAAGGAAAATAAATATTATTCAGAGATAAATATAGATATAAATTATCTTTATTGCTGTGTAACATTACTGTTTCTTCCTCTATGATTTTCAACATATTGTTGGAAAGTATTTTTGAAATTCAGACAATGTTTTCTATTCAGTTAGAATAATAAAGTCACTACAAATCAGTATAATCTGCAAAATAATGCCATTTATACACACAGAGAAATGGCCGTATTTTGATAAATCATGTTTAACTAGCACATTTAATAGGACAATTCTTAGCAAATATGGTTGATTTCTCATCACTAGTAGCTTTTTCCAAGGTAGAATCAACTAGAAAGGTACTATATTATCTATTCTGTATTAGACACAACTCAGATATTTATTTCCAGCTTTCATGGTTGTAAGGACATTTGAGAGCAAGAAAACAATCAGTGGGTCCAAATTTGTTATAGTCTTTTATCAACATTAGGATCAGTAAAGCTAGTACCTAAGAAAGTTTACAGAGGCTAAAATGTTGACATCCAGCAATCAGCAAAGCTGCAGACACTAAATTATTGAAAATACTATACGTTTTGCTGTATTTGAAATATGACTGTGTCTTTAGAAAGATTCATTCCTTTGCACTAAATTGAAATTAAAAACAGACAAATAAACAAACAAATAAAATAAAATAAAATAAATAAATAAGGACTACCTACAGCTCTATTTAAGTTAAAGTTAAGAAACTTCTATGAGCCAGACTATTATTTGGAAATACTGGAACCCTGGGTGCAAAATAAAAATCATCAGATTAGATACTATTCTGAATTTCATGTCTGGAACATTCATGAGATGTCAGCAAAACACATAAAGTTTGTCAGAGAGCAACATAAAACATCATATGTCTCTCTCTGAAACCTCTTTAAGTATTGCAGTGTGTCAGCAAATAAAAAACACGTAAATTAAAACCTTATCATCTAGATGTGCTGCGAGATTTTCCCTGTAGTGTTAAACTTCTTTGATTTAGGCTGATTTATTCTCTAAAAGCTTTGTGAAATCTTGCTAACATCATTAGAATGTGGTCTCAGAAGAAAAAGAGAACACATTTCAAAAATATTTGTAAAAAAAAATCCTATTTGGCAATTTCAGAACAGGATACTTCAGTCCTTTTCTTCTGATAAGGTTAAAAATATATTCCCCAAAAATAAATTCCTCCCCCTTTTTATTGGGGAAAAAAACAAACCAAACCAAACTAAACCAAAACCAAACCAAAACAAAAAAACAAAAAAAAACCCAAACAAACAAACAAAAAATAAACAAAACCCCTGCATAAAACAGATAGAAAAGCAAAAATGTATTTTGGCTGATTTGGAAGATTTTCCAGCTCTTTTCTGACCCATTTTTCCTGTGCAGTGAGCCTAGAGCATTTCCTATTTTTTGTGGTGTTATGTTGAGAAATGGTTAGGAATCCAGACTTTACATGGCTGAATTAGTTTACTAAGATTTATAAAGGTCTACCTGAATACAACCATTTAAACAGAATGTATTGGAGTTTTATCTAAGCTTTATCTACCAGACCAAACTATTTTTCACAGAATTCAATCTCAGAGAAGTTCCATTGGCAGCATGATAACATGGGGCAACACAGCCATGAAAACCTAGGCTGGGACCACAATGTCACCCTTCGAAAAATTGTCTCCTATTTTCTGTAAACCCCATGGCTAAGATTATACAGTCAACATATCTGTGTGGATCACGCATGTCCCTCATTGTTTCAAAGTTCTTTTCACTCTGAAGAACAGACACAAAAAGATCTTGCAAAATGACAACTGGGAACTTAAACAATTTCTTTTTTTTTCTTTTTCATTCTTAAAAATCGGATATATTAGATATTTTGCTATGAATTCAAAACAAACAAACAAACAAACAAACAAAAAACAAACACGCTTTGAAGGCTGTCATCCTGTTCATACAAAGCAGAGATCACTTACTAAGTAAGCAGTGTTATTTGGTACAAGCAGCAAGAAGTTTAAGGAAAAAGTGAGAGACTAATGAACTAATGTGGTCTTGTGTTAGATAACAAAAATGAGGCTTTATATTGAGCAAAAATGACAGAAATTTAACTTGTTCTTATAGATATCCTTTGTAAGGAGGGTTATATTTAACAATCCGTGTCTCTCCCACATTTCTCATGAAGGTGTTTATGACCAGGAGTGTTTTCAGAGACACATAGCACTGAGAAAGTGGTCATAGGATTGAAAACTTTGTGGACCAGGAAGGAAACAACTAAAATCAGATCCCACTGAAGATCAAGATCTTTGGATGTAGAACGAAGAATACTGCAGAAATGTGTCCATGACAAGTATAGAAAAAAAAAATCCATGTACATTTACAGCTGAAAAAAATGGGCTTACTGAAAGGGTAGATTTCTTTATGTCCAAGAATTAAGTCAGAAAAAAGGGATTTACTTGATGCTGAAGAGCATTACAAACCACTTCCATTTATTTCAGTAAGTCAGACAAGGTAGTGTCTTTCCTGGTCTTAAAGATATGTCTTACTGGGTATCACAGCTATATTGCAATCCTGAGAGTCACCTGGAACATCCTTGCGGAGGATGCAGGTTATTCCAAGTTTGACTGAGGAATTTGGCTGCTCTGCATGGAGAACAGATGTGGTAAGATTAGTACTGTACTTGGAAAGATCTGGAAACAATGTTCTTAAGCAAGAGACTTGTTTTGCCTTTACAAGTGAACTTCAACATGAGAGAAAAGGTGACACATGACTTTGATTTTCTGAAATAAACAATAAAAAAGAGTGATCACTCAGGTGCCAGGACACAGATTTGTACTTTTATTTGTTCAAAAGCCAGAGGTCTTAGTCTGTCTCTTCCTTTGAATCTATACTTCAAATGAGAAAAGATGTATCTGAAATAACCTTTTGGAAGAAGACCGAAGAACGTGGATAAAGTTTGCAAACAAAAAATTAAATTCAGAAAGGAACACCAGATCTATGACAGAAAAGGGAAGAACTCCTTGGTTTGTAAGGCAAGTAGAGACATGTTAGAGGGACATGTAACTGCTGCTATAGCAGTAGTAATAAGACTCCCAATCATTTCAGTTACACACTGGTGAATTGCTAAATTAAGGAAAGAAAGAATGACAAAAAAATAAACACCGCATAGGAGAGGAACAGATTCTAGTTTACAACCTCACTGGCCAGGCTTTCCCTTGAAAGACAAAGGGAATCCCTCTGACTCACTCTGTAATTCTGCAACTTCCCTCTTGCTTGTATTCCACCTCTCTTGATTGCATGATTTTTCTTCCAAATTCTAACATATATTAAGATCCATCTCACTGTATTTAATATAGTCAACAATTCTCAAACTTGTTCATTTACAGTATCCCATCCAGTCTGAATGTGCATCTCTTCCAACTAGTATGGGAAGGGTAAGAAAGACAGACAGGCATTGTAGCATGAGATCTGTTCATTTATGTAAAATGATGTCTAAATACACAGAATTGTGTTCTTCCATCTCTATTCAGGTCCAAAGACACTGCTCTCAAAGACAGATTCTGTGGTCCAGGGCCAAAGCATGCCCTTGTGAAAGGGTTCTCTGAAGAAAAAAAAAAAAAGACTGAAAAGTGTGCAAATCCTCAGAAACCAGATTGTGTAGCAGTTCGTGTCCAAGACAACAGTTTTTCCCCTAGACGATTGTACTACACTAAATCAACTTTAATCTACGGTATCTCTAGGAAACCCTAAGAAGAGGAGCTCTGAGGACCTTAGCTAGAATAGCAGTTTATTATACCCCAAAATAATTTCTGATTCGGAATTTCAGAGCTGTCAAAAATTACATTATTTTAGCAAAATATCAGTCTTATTACAACCCTTGATGCATGGGATTGTCTAGGCTATTAGCTGCTTTCTATGACAAAAGCTGCAGCAAAGAGTATATTTGTATCCCTTTTGGGGAATAAGCAGAGGGAAAGAGGGAAGTGGAGGTAGTGGTTAATCTATTCTTCTGAATAAATACCAGATAAAATTTATATAAACCTATATAAACTTATTCCAGTAACATGGGATTGACTGAAACAATGGATTCAAGGTACAGAAATGGAAACAGGGGTCCACTAGTGTGTGCAGCTGTTCTAAGGAGCAAGAATCTCGGTGCGGCCACTGTTCACCGTGGGATCACCACAGTGACACAGAATCATCCTGTATTCAGATTGGGGCATCACACAGTTCATGGGCACTGAAAGGAAACACTGTGCAAAGGACAGCTCAGTCCTGTGTATAGCAATCTGTACTGTGCTCCATGTCTTAAGGAAAAAAAAAAAAAAATCACTAAAAAAACACATCCTTTTCCATTTTATTCCAGTTTCTAATAACTAGATCATGTACAAAAGTGAAAAATTTCTCATCATAAATAGTATCTGTTTTTTTCTTACTCAGATCCTCAAATTTAGTGTTCTAATAAATAAAACTTGGAGAAACAACTGGATTTATTTCAATATGTACTTCTAGCTGATATATGGTTTAGAACTTCTTTTTAGCACAAGCATGTAATGACAGTTTTTCTGCTTTATGATTATCTGGCCACAGAAAGAGATTAAAAGAAAAAGCACGTGGAGAATCTGAAGTTCATTAAGAAATATTTGAAACCTTTAATATCTTTCTGTTCATTCTTCTTCAGAACAGAGCTATCAAAGAGTCCATTTGAAAAGCTCATTAATTGTTGACTGTTCCTATACGTGACATTCTTATGAACAAGGTAATATTGTTACCAGAAAAAAAAAAAAAAAAAGGCATAAATTACTAACGATGGTTAAAACAAATATAAGTCTGGATAGCCTTATCAGGATTTTTATTTTTAAACAAAGAATAATTAAATAAATAAAAATTAATCTATGTTAATCATCTGCACTAAAATTTTTCGGTTTAATGTTTTCCAAAATTTCCTAACTATATGTGGGCCACCTTGTCACAGTCCATTTGTTGGGCTCATGATGATTCGTTTACCTTGATCTCAAAGCACAAAATGAAAGCGACCAAAATGCCAAGGGGTTGTAACTCAATCAAACAGTGTAACTTTATTATTTTGCCCATAAAGCAGCACACGATAGAGAAAGTGGAGAAAAGGGAAAGGAAAAGGAGGAAAGAGGATTACAGCTACCACTACAGGTCCAAAGGTGTTCTTATGGTCCCAGGTCCCAAACAGCGTCCTGCCGGTCCTCCGTCGTGATCTGTGATCCTTTGGTGGGGAGATCTCACTGAGGTTTGGTTAGGAACCATCTTTTAAACTAAGCAACAGTACCTCACACCTCGTCTCTCACACGGATTGAGGCCAATCTCCACCTTCGTTTCACAATCCAGACTGAACTGCGCAGGCCTGAAAAGCTTCCGCTTCTCTTGCAAAAACTTGTCTGTGCCTGTGCCACCTCACGTTCAGGGGTCTCTTACTTCCTCCCTCTCGTGTCCGCTGGGTGACCTCAAGACCCTCTGCGAGCCTCTGCACATGTTACTCTTCGTTTGCTTTAGTAACAGGGAGGAGGTGGAGGCAAGTTCGGCTGAGGCAGCAAGTGAAATTCACCTTCTGGACAACAGCCATACGGCTTTATCTCGATTGTTACTTGTAGTCCCAGGTATTGGAGAATCCCTGTACCACGCAGTTCTTTCTCTCAGGGTATTTGTTTCTTGGTAACTCTCCAAGTTCCTGCTGGTGATGTTGAGGCAAATACTGTTCTTCGGACCGACTCTTACACGCTTAAATAAAGTATAATTCTGAAATGTTGCCAACAAATAGAATTTTATTTATTGACAAGTACAAAGTCATGTTTATAACACAAAAACATGCACCTTGTAAAATGATCCATAATTACTGCTCTGCAACCGAGTGTGAAAAATTAGCAATGCATTTGATAGGTCAGTTAATAATTCTACTTTCTTTGATCCTTCCACACTACTCTTCATCCATTTTCTTCATTGGTGTAACATTCAGGCTAAATATATCAGGCAGGAGAAAGCAACATTCTTGGGAAATTAAAATAGAACAACAAAAATTTACCAACAGTTAAGCTGAAAGTAGTCATCTTCCCAGGCGTTAAGTTGCCGATTTCAATTCCAGTCTTAAAAACAAATTTTGCAACTAATATGGTGGTGGAAGTAAAGACAGAACAATAGAAAGACATTCTTCTTCCATATTTCAGCAGCTCAGTGACCTCTTATTAGAAGTTGAAAGTGTGGTGTGGATCCAATAATATCTCTGCAACCTGCTAGCAGATGACCAGACACACTCTCAGCTCAGGAACAAACACAACCTAAAAGGTATTCATAAGAGTTGATGGCTCAATGACGTAAAATCAAGCATCTCAAATTAAAGCTTTTTGTGTATTCAGGAATTAAAGGTATTTTCCAAGTTTGCCTTTTGAGAGGCAGCTCTGCCATTTGGAAAAGGGGCTGTTAGAGAATGCCTATTAGCACATAATAGAATGTGTGTTTTGCTATGCTTACTTTTAATGAAGTTCACAACTTTTATAGCCTCAAATTTTATTTTTATTTCCATGGTAAACATTAACAGTTTTGTTCAGAGAAATTTACCCAGTTATACTGACATTTAAGAGCATTCTTAGGACCATAGGGACTACTTATATTTACAGGAACTATTTATATTTACAGTGGTGCAGTCCTGACATTTGAAGGATTTTCATCTTTCCAGCCTAGCTTTTTTTTTCCAGTATTTATCTCTTCTTTCAAGCAGTAGAACTGGCTATTCTTGACAGTGTAGAAGCAAAGGAGAAAGATGGTGATTGCCACCTCTCTGAAACTTCCTTGGACTCCCCAGGGACAGAATCTCTGGGGTAAGGATACCAAGCAGCTCTACTATAACTTCTTTCAGAAGACCATGAAATGCCCATCCTTAATTACAAAGAAATTTCATCAATAATCATATAGGTATATTTGATACTTCCTTGAGGAAGCAAAATTGACTAGCTTTTTAAAATTAGGAAGTAACCACATGGGAACTTATTAATACCTGTTCAAATAACTAATATTAAAGGTAGTGGTTTGATTTTCAGGAATCTTGTCAATGACAATGAACAAATAACTACTTTGTTAGCATTTTTTATATATTGTGGTATATGAAAATAAAAGCCTGCATAACTCAATTTCAAAAAGGGAAAATGTATCAAACTTCATATGTATGTTTGATTTATTTAGCATATAGAATCATAGAATCATTTTGGTTGGAAGAGACCCTTAAGATCATCAAATCCAACTGTAACCTAACTCTGGCACCAAACCATGTTGCTAAGAGCCTATCTATACACCTTTTAAACACCTCCAGGGGTGGTGACTCCACCACATTCCTGGGCAGCCCATTCCAGTGCTTCACAACCCTTTCCATGAAGAAATTCTTCCTGATCTCCAACCTGAACTTTGCCTGGTGCAACCTGAGGCCATTTCAATCAGATTGTTACAGCAATCTTCTGTATTTTCTTACGAATTTTTCTTCAGAATGTGAGAGGTTGGGATCGTGTCTGTTTCTTTCAATCTGTGACTCTGAGAATAAAACCTTCACGCATGTGCCTGTGTCGTGTTTTCTGTACGCGGTGCATTTTCACTGTTCACTGCAATGTCGGGGGGCTGGGGCTGGGGTCCCCGGGCGGGCAGATCGGACGTCTCCCCATTCCCCGGCCCGGACGCGCCGCTGATGAAGCCGCCTCCGCCCCCGCCGGGCTTCCTGCCGTGGGGGCGGGAACGTTCGCGTCTTTCTGCAGTGCCGGGTATGTGCGTGTAGCTTTGGGCGGCCGCTGCGATATAAAAGGAAATAGGTATTCGGGCGAAAAGGCAGCCACGGCAACACGTAGGAATATATAAAGAAATAAATAACTGGGACAAAAAAGAAAAGAAGGCTGGAAACGTAAGTGTTCCTAACAATTAGAGGAATAACATCCTTTAGCAGCCTGCTCGTACGACTCCTATGGGAAAGAAGCTGAAACAATTTCACAATGAAGATTGTTATGTATCTTTGGCTTTTTTTCTTTTGGTGATGTGGCCACCTCCAGGAGTAGAGAACCAAAATCAATAGTGTAGAAAGTCCCTTCCAATCTCAAATTGCTAAAACAATTATAGCAGTCAAAACAAAAGATTTTTTTTTTTCTAATATGAAGCATCTTTATGCAGCATATACAGAAAGGGTCTCTCATTTATTTGCTTTTTGTACTTGCTGAATCAATCAGCCTAATATTATAGAATAATACTTTTTGATTAAAACAGCAGTATTTGTCTTCCCTCACATTTTCCACAAAGCCAAACAAAAATGCTTTGGTCAATCACTCCATCATACAGTTTCATAAGGTTTCAACAAGATTTAGAAGTGCTTTGAAGCTTTTTGATGGCATAAATAGTCAAGCTTTTAACACAAAGAATCAAATGCAATTTTCAACAGGAAACTGATAATATTATTTTAACTTGGCCAAGCGAGAGTCTATGGACATATATATATCCCCCAAGTGCTTAAAAATAACAGTGGCTGCTTAGAAAACAAGATGTGTAGAAAAAAATTACAGCTCCTATGCTGCGTTCTTAATGTACTTGAAAAGACAACATCTTTATTTTAATACAGTGCATTAAGGAGGAAAAAAAAATAGTAATATTTTAGTAAGGAGGTGATAAAAATGGGAGGTAAGGCTTTATAAAGATATGGTCATTTTTATTGAAAAAGGAAGAAAAATTACAGTATGCATGGGAGCAAGAAAGCAAGAAAGCAAAGGGAAACAGAAAATAAATTATGCAATTTTATTGACAGGAATTGTGTAGAAGATGTATTTTATCTAATGTGTTTTATTGCATAACATTATATAATTTTGTTAATAGTCAAAATATAGGACCTGAACTCTATTTACAATGAAGCTGTGGCAACACAATTCAGTTTCTAAGCACTCCTCAAGAAAATCTGATTTACTGAAATGCCCAATGGCCATTTTAAAGTAGAGATGAAATGCTGGAGGTGCACAAACACACACATACATACAAAGGGTATTTATCTTATTATGCACCTGGAAATTAAGTTTCCTCAGACAGAAATAAAATCAAGCTCACTGCCTCACTTAAAAAATGAGATATATAATTTACTGGTGGGGGAGCAGAGCCTGGAGGAGAAAGGAATGCTACTGACAAGCCAAGCAGTACTGGTTACATCAATAAGCTCACGTGCCTCACTCCAGCTAAGTGGAGTACCCTGCACAATCAGCTCCAGAGGAAAAATGGTTGTACATTGAGAACAATCTGCAAAAAAAATAAAATAAATTCTGACTTGCAAAACTTTCACTGGAAAGAACACCATGCAAGGACTCCTGCTGACTGTCAAGAGCTCAATCTTCAGTTTGTTGTAAGAGGAAAAATAAGCAATACATTTATTCCCTCTGGTGAATTTTGTTTCCCAGCAAAGATTTGTATTGCTTTTATGATGAAGAATGTTCATTCAGGTTGTATAGCAAGGAAAACCATTGAAGATTTGTAGTACAGCAGACTGAAGATATGTAGTACAGCAAGCCAGAAATACTTTATTATACAGTTACGCTATGTTAATTTTTAAAAACTACATTCTAGAAAACTTTGAGGTACTGAGACCTTCCACATTCAGCAACACTGAGACTCAGGACATTCCAAAGCCTCTATATTTAACATAGTGCAGTTATGAGAAATCTAGTTAACACAGTTTTACCATTTTACTCATCTTTGGGTTTATAGGTATAGAGAGAATGACTTAGAAGATTTTTTGGCCCAGCCATGAAAATCAAACATATTCCTACAATAAATTATTACACCTTGGTCCTGTAACAACTAAGCATTAGCTAAAACAGGATATTATTATTAGAATTAATATGTTTACATGCATTTTGTCTATATTGGCAATAAAAATGGACTTTTAAAATGAATACTGGAAAAAAAAAAAACCTGTCTTCAGCCTTTCATAATTCTTTTTGGAGGTTCTCATCATGGCAGAAGGGTAAAAGAAATGCAGAATAGCATTACTTTGCTTTTGCACAGATTTTGGGCTTTAGTCTTCTCCCTTCCACCACTTTTTCCTCCTGAGTCTAGATCAGGGCTCTATCCATAGTTGGGCTTTGGTAGGGTAGAAGTTTTAAAGGGTGGCTGGTGAGGACATGATTTGAAAGCATAGGCATTATAATCGGTGCAAAAACCAAATCTTCTCACCTGTAAACATTTCTGACAGAAGGATATATAAGCAAATTCCAAAGTGGCAATATTTTACCACACAAATTATATTAAGTACATTTGTCCTGTAGGTTTCAATGTAAATTCATCTACTTAATAAGCTTTATATGGCAGATAATAATCATTGAGACTGACATGAAACACACAAACATAGAGACGAAGGAGTATTTTAGCAGACAGCTACAGTGGAAGTTGTTCAGTGTAACAATTTTCCTCAGAGTGCAGCAAGGGCAAGAGGATTTCTATGGGCTAGATACTCTTTGTATAAAGTTTCTGACTTCTGAGATACTCCTTAAACTATTAGACATTGCCTGCCCACACAGTAATTCCGGCTTGGCCTCATTTACACAGCAGAACTCCTTGCTAAAGGCATTTCAGCTATCCACTAGAGGAAAATGTAGTCTGTTATTTCTCAGTGTTTTAGACAGTAAGATTAAGAGGAAAGCATGAAATATAGATTTGGCGAGTTCAGTTATTAATTTAATACAGAGAGCAACTGGGAGAAAAAAAAGCCCAGAGTTATAAAGTAATTGCCTGATTTTTAACTAGTGTGCTTCCTGTGCACTCCCCTCCTCAGCACAGAATTAGAATGACAGCTTATATTTCCAAAAGGAAAGGTATGGAGAGATGCCAGGAACTCATTCCTGGGAAGCTTCTGCACAAGTATCTGCTTACAGTAGGAATAACTGATTTCCTAACTTCTACTGAATTAAACAAAAGCATTTTTTTAAATTGTTAAGCAGTTAGTATGTATAATTATTCCTACCATGTACTTTCAGATCCTGTTTAGAAGTATTGTGTTCAGTTTTCCCCATTTTTTGCTCCTACAAGAAATCAAGCCTAATTCCTACCAAAAAAATAGCTTTCAGACAACTTATTAAATCCAAAGCAAGCAAGCAAACAAAACAAGAGTCAAACAACATTGAGTTACTAAAAAACAAAACAAAACAAAACAAAACTTGCGCTCATAGGCCTGTGCTAAGAAAGGGAGACAGTCCATAGTATGCCTAAGAATCTATTCAAATTCTTAAATGGACCTAATCACTTTTCTTCTCTAACATGATTAAACAGTTCTCATTTCTTTTCACTGACCTGAGGAAGATTCTCCATGTGATTGTTTTCAATAAAGTTCAATCATATTAAAAATAAAGCCAAGAAACGCTGTGGTTCAGAGTAGCAGAATTTATTAACTGTTTTTTCAGCAACTCCTCCTCCATTGTGCTTTTTGAAATCCATCATGTTTCAAGGGCAGTTGTTCATTTCAGAAGCCACTGTGAATGTATTACTCATAAAGCAGTACATCAAACAAGGAAATATCACCTAACTCCCTGATGAAACATTAAAGAAACACGTTAATCTGAACTGGTAAATCTTTTCATTTCTTTCACATATAGACACTTGTGCAAACTATAAAAACAGTTTCCTTTCATCTCTGTAGCTTACTCCTATATAATGATTTGTTTTACTTTTTGTATACCAGAACCTGTGAAAGAACTGAAGTGTGAACTTCTTTTGCTCTGCTGATCATTAAGCCTATCTACAGGTCAGCCACTTCTTACAAGAAGGAAATTGCGGACGTGATTAGTGATTGGGGATGAAGTTTTTCCATTGATTTTCTAGAAATGGCCTCACTACTGTGAGATGCTTAAGCACATGAACAGTTCTACTTCTGAGAATGACACTATTGCATACCTTTAAGCTAAAAGTGTATTAGCTTACAATAGCTGAGTAAGTCTTGCGGTTATTTTTTACCTTTCTCAAATAAACAAACAAAAACACACACACAAAAACCAACCAACCAAACAAACAATGCCCCCTTCTTCTCCTTGAAAACACTAAATAAATAAGAAGGGGCTGTTGCACGGAACTGATTACACAAAATGTGCATAGTGTCTTTGGTCCTTCTTTTGAATCCTACATTATTATTAAATACCTTTCCAATAATGAAGCCAATGCATTCATAAGGCACATCCAAGGTTCCCTACCGGCCTCAATTTAGATTTCAGCATAAGCCTCTTGTCTTAAAATGCTTTTCATATGCACAAGCTTGAATTTCAAGCATATGAGCAGATAGGTAAAAACAGAAAGATGTCAGTATATGAGGTCCATGGCAGGTTTTCAGAAACAAAAAGCCTATAGCTCAGACTGAACACACTTTGACTTTTCAAAAACAGCAACAGCACCATCAACATAACTATGTTTCATAAGTGTATTACGCACTTTTGTGCTATGTACCTAGCACATTTTGTAAAGCCCTGAAGTAAATATTGTAATTTCTTAAATTGGGTTTACAAGCCAAAAAATTATGTTCCCAGGTTCATATCTTTCAAGAAGAAGCTGTAAGCTTCCCACGCTGATTTCTACTGTCACTTGGCTTCTTCTCAAGGTATGGTATAAGCTGGAAATTCTTCAGTCAAAAACTGTTCTACACCTGGATTATAGTACAGATTGTACCCTCAACCAATTTGCTGATGACACACAACTGGGAGGAGTGGCTGCTGCCATCCAGAGGGACACAGACAGGCTAGAGAAATGGGCTGACAGGAACATCCCGAAGTTCAACAAGAGGAAGTGCAAAGTCCTGGAAGAACTACCCAATGCACCTATACATGCTAGGGAAAATTCAGCTGGAAAGCAGCTTTGCAGAAAAGGACTTAGGGGTCCTGCTAGACACCAAGTAGAATGTAAGTCAGCAATGTGACCTTGACACAAAGAAGGTTAGTGGTATGGTGGGCTGCATTAGGCAAAATGTTACCTGCAGGTTTGGAGAGGTAGTCTTTTCTCTCTGTTCGGCACTGGTGAGTCCTCATCTGGAGTGCTTTGTCTAGTTCTGGGCTCCCCAGTAAAAGAGAGACATGGACATGCTGGAGAGACTTCAGAGAAGGGATGTGAAGATGATGAAGGGACTGGAGTGTTTCACCTAGGAGGAGAAGTTGAGAGAACGAGGATGGTTCTGTCTGGAGGAGGCAAGGCTCAGGGAGGATGCCATCAATGTATGTTAATATCTGAAGGGAGGGTGCAAAGAAGATTGAACCAGGCTTTGTTCAGTGGTGCCCAGTGAGAGGATCAGAGGCAACAGGAACATACTGAAATGTAGGACGTACACTCTGAGCATTATGAAACACTTTTTTACTGTGAGGATGACCGAGCACTGGCACAGGGTACCCAGAGAGGTCATGGAGTCTCCCTCCTTGGAGTTAGATCAGATGCCCTCCAGAGGTCTTTTTCAACCTCAACCCTCTGCGATTCCATAGTCACAGATTCATTTAAAGGACATTTTACTCCAGTCTGTTCTTCTTGGTTTTCATTTACTTGTTTACTCTTTATTAAAGAATAAAGCCCATGTAGGACAGATCAGATACAGGTTAGCCATTCAAGGGTCTAATTGCATATCCCCTTTATCATATTTAGTCAGAGAGGGTAAAGTACTACCTAACTGCACTTCTGGCATTCCACACTGCTGAAACCAACTTCCCTATATGCAAATTCCATATAAGAAAGACAGTAAGATTTATATTACCATTGTTCTGTGAGTTGGATTCCCAGTAACATAAGCAAAATTGTTCTTGCATCAGCAAACTTCAGCTACTTGACTGAGGCTACTATCATGAAAAGGGAAAGGAGGTGGGTGAACTTAATCCAGCTGTTTCTAGGGGATAATATTGGAGGGGTAGAAGTAGAAATTGCTAGTTATTAGGCCATGGTCATTAGCACCTTTTCTGTACATGCCAGACCATCTAAGAACAAAAATTTGATCAGTATCGGGTATGAACAAGCTCTTGCATTTTGATGAAATATAACAAGTCATGCAGAGATTGTGTTGATCCTGAAAGGATAGCAAATAGCAGATCCAGTACAAATTTACTGACATAAACAGCCATTACCTCAGTCATTTAACTTGCCAGCATGAATTCTAACCATCAAGAGGGATTTTGTACATAGTAGAGTGATGACTGGTCATGTGGTCAAAGCATTTTCCTTACAGGCATCTGCCACAGGCAACTGCTGACTTTGCTTCAGTTAGAGCTCACATCAAACATGGGTTTTGGAGCCAGATTGCAAGACTGCATTCTTACACTTTTCTGAGTACCATCACAAGAGTAAAGCCATGCACATTGCCAACCTTTGTTTCATGTTCCCTTACCTTTCCCCCTATTTTTTTTTTTAAAAAAAAACCATTGAAATCCAACTTCAGGCACTGAAATCATGTAAGCAATACTTGTTCTAGCCTGCTTATTCTGACGTCCATATATTACATGGAAGCCACAAACCATATATATGTAATTTATTTGTAGCTTTGCCCCTGGAGGCCTCAAAATATTTATCCTAAGGTTTATACAAGGAGTTTCTCACAAAGATGTATACAGGTGTATGCATGCCCAACATTTGAGGTCATTATTTTTTTTTTCTTCTTCCCAAAGTCTCCAACGTGGGAAGACAGTGTCTTTCATAGGAAAAGACTCAATTTATAATTACAAGTCTATCACAAAGAGCTGGAAAGAAGTGTAATTCTTCTGGATCAGACTGATCTGGACTGCTTTTTCTTTAGAAAGAGCAGTAGACTTACAGAGAGAGTTCCCTTTCCATCCTTCACAAATACTTCCCTATAAAGTTTGTTAATCTACTTATTGTTTGAAATATTCATCATACTTTTAGTCTCATACACTGACTTTTTCTTCCCAGACCATCCAAAACCAGGGGCACGTGCTTAGTGTGTTCATTTTGATATGGAGTACTGTCACGGTTGAGACGAACAAACAACATAGACCAAGTTCTTCCAGGATGAAAGTGGCAGATGCCATTTATTGCCACAAGTGCATTTTTATACAGTTACCAGTTCATGTGTCTTTTCACTATTGGTTACAAGTTACAGCAGTAACATCTCGTTGGCTATTTTTGCTATCACCAATGTTACTCTTTTACTCCCTTCTCTCTCACGGGTACATCCTTAACATCTCTGGATACTCCTTTACTCCCATCTTTCTCATGGGTAGGCTTTAACATCTTCAAGGCTAATTTCTGTTCCCATGCCCTCTGTCAGGGAATTCACAGACCCACTGTAGTCCCCCACAGAGTACACCCAGCCTGTCTGCTTTGAAAACATTTGTTGCTCAGGGTACGTTAGCATCTGGTGTCTCTGACTGTGTTGAAGTAGATGATGGCAAAACTCTGCATCTTTCTTCAGTTCCACGTTCCTACAACCTTATAATTTTCACTATCAAAATCAGTTCTTACCAGCCCATTAGAAAATCTATCTAGGATGCAAACAATAGTTTCTGGCTCAGTTTTCTATCTAATTTGCCAAATTGTGGGGCTGCTCATGAAAGAAGAAGGCATCCAACAAAACCAGTGGATTTTCTCCTTCCTTCCGGGACTTTTTCTCAAGACTGTACATGAAATTCCCTATTCAGGCAAGAATATTTTTTATCTTTGAGTCTTCAGGAGAAAATAGAAATAGAAACTTTGGAAACTTGGAAAAGAAACGTGAGTCATGTTGAGAGTTAACTTCCTCTAGTCAGTTGTTTAGGC
Organism: Columba livia; assembly: GCF_036013475.1. NCBI lineage: Eukaryota > Metazoa > Chordata > Aves > Columbiformes > Columbidae > Columba > Columba livia. Next base: position 83,305,432 of record NC_088603.1, read on the forward strand.
AATTAGGCAAATAAATTATTGAACTGAGGAAAGGTACCAATGACTTCAGCCAGGTGTCTGAATAATGGGTATCCAGTTGCCTTTTGATGACTACAAATCAAAGAGGGATGAGGACTTTCTTTTGACACAAAATGGTGTTTGCTTTCTGTGGTTGCGGCATTTGAATAGCAATCTTTATTCCTTTTGTATAATTATTCTTTTATACACTTTAATGTAACTTTTTAATAGACAAAGTGTAACAAACAATGCTTTTGATGAACAAGTATTCTTTGCTTTTTTTCTATTTAAAATTTCATGGGAATTTTCAGAGTGGGAATCTTTATTTATTAAGATTTGTTTGTAAAAAAAAATGTTTATTTTAAATGGCTTGCTGGTTTTTTTTTGTTTGGGGTTTTTTTTGTTTGTTTTGTTTGGGTTTTGGGTTTTTTTTGGACAATATTAGAAAAGAACATTTTTAACTGCTTTGAGAAGGGCAAGAACAGATATCTGCCTAGCCTTGTGCCACCCTTGTGTAATACCCGCTTCATGGCTGAACCTTCTGAAAAAAAAAAAAAAATGAGAAAATCTGAATAAGTAATAGGTTCTGTCACCAAAACTGATGGTCTAACCACTCTAAGTGTATCAAACTAAACTGTGCTAAACTTTCAGCACTTCCATCAGAAAAAATCTTTATAGAGTAACACAGGACTGTTCACTGGAGGTCAGACATTGCTCCTCTAGGTTTGCTGCCACTGCATAGCCCTGCTGTGTGCCTGTGGCCATAGGAACAGGGAGAAACTATTGCAGTGTCTCTATGTTATAGCCAGAAGCAGACAGGAAGGAGGAAAGTTTAACTGACAACATCTGAACAGGCAGAGTAGTTATGTCAAGCAGCAGCAACAGGAACATGATAACACCCAATATAAGCAGCAAGCTGATATTTAGACACAAGTGTCTAATCTCTGACTTTGTACATCTTCCTCAGTTTTCCTCTGGAGATTAACTTTTAGGCGTCTTCTCTAGTTCAATATCTAAAATAAAATAAAATTTAAAAAAGAAATTAATTACAATATTATACTCAACAACAACCATAGCAGTCAACTCCCAATTATAAAGCAAACAACAAAACATCTTTCCCAAAATTTTAACAACAGTGACTAAGGCTTGGGAATAAGGGCTGAAGAAAAACCAGAGAACACATTAATACAACTGATGGATAAACCCGATAAATTAGTAAAAATTACAGTGAACATTTGCAAATTTTAATACATGTATCCCAAGAGAAATAAATAAAGCAGCTGCTTAATTGAAAACAAAATTAATGAAAAATAATTCCCTTTTCTCCAAAAGCACATGACACTATTATTAGCATTGTTAGTGTGTTATTATGAATCATTATTTTGATAAAAAGCAGACCTGAAGTGGATTTTTTTGTTTATTGTAAACCACTTGTACTTCATCATATCACTGTAACACATTAGGTGTGTCATTATTTATCATGTTCTACAATAAACAAGCTCCATATATTTTCAGGCTTCAGTGAGTTTTGCTGGCATGCTGTTTCAAGAAGATATTTCAAAAAATAACTCTGGATTTCTTCCATCTGAAATGCTCCTTGTGAATAGCTTTTTACACTCACACTTAAACTGGGCTCCACGGATATTTGGAACATTTTAAGGACAAATCCTGCTAAGGGAAGACTAACTACATAGTAAGGGTAAAGGAACACAAATCAGATGCAATCAGATAAAGTTGACTAGCAAATTACTGCCTGTCAGATAGCTATAGCAGTAGTCAGCCTTTACTTCTTTTTTTGCCAGCTTCTCGATGGCAGTCAGCTTAAGTTCACATGTGCAAATAGATAGTGTTAGTTTAGCCCTGGGGAGGCAAAATCTCAAAATTTTTCTCACTCCATCATGGTCAGTTGTGTACTGACAACCAAAGGCAATGTTCCTCAAACTGTTTCCAGCTCTTTTCCTAAAAACACACTGCCATGTAGCCCTCCTGTCTCCCTTTCCCCCAGCCATCCACACGATTATCATGTTCCAACTTTGCCTATGGAAAGAACATACACAATTATTTTTGCACTTATTTTTCATTGCTTCCCTTTCTCAGAAGGTGGAGGATCCTTATCATTTTAGGAAATACTTTGGGTTTGCCTGCATCATGCAATGAACCATACTGCCAAGACCTTGTGCTAGTAGCAAGTGAACTAACACCGAGAAGTGATATTTCAATACTGGCATAACCTATGAGGCACTTAACTTTGCTGAAAAGACAGGGCTCGAGTTAGTCTATCAGTCTGCAAATAAGCTCATCACATTCAATATTGCTTTGGCAACATGATGCTCAACTAAACCATATAGATGTTCTGGTTTTCTATAACCTACCACTGTTATGGATAGCATTGAGAAGATAGGTCCTGCATGTTGATGGTCTAACAAGAGGATCACGACATACTATATGTATAACTTCTGAAGCAACTTATTCTGTATTTACAAAACTGAATAGAGATGAAACCTGTTCATTAAGAGCAGGAACTCAGTTGGAAAGCCTCTCAGAGCAGCTAATAATCCTACCTTTAGAGCCTTCCGTGACACATCAAGATGAGCATAGTGTATTATGTCTCTGAAGTAAGAGGCTAAGCGAGAGACTGTTTCCTTATCGTGATTAATTCACATGAATGAGCTGTTAGATTTTCTGTAAGATTAGTTCGTAGAACTTAAATAAGAGCAACAAAAGAACTCCTAAGTCTCAAAAAAGAGAACAAGAATACAAACACTGCCTGTATGGATTGTACTAGCTGTGCAGCTTATAAAATGGTATGTTGCATGGCTGATGCACTTCCATGAATTTTCAGAAACAATCACAGGTGTAATCTGGATGGTCCTAAGCCCTCCTCAGTAGGACTGCAAAATTATAGGAGCTCAACTTCATGTCCTTGTCCCTCTGTTTACTGGTCATAATCACCACCTGCTGCAGGACATATCAAAGGAAGAGTTACGTCCCAGGGATTGGCTCACAATCTATTCTTCTTTTGTCTTTTTAGGGCTAGTTTCCATGTGCCCTTACTATACTGCAGACAATGCCAAACAAGCCCTTTCTCTTACTGCAACATCTGTTTGTCAGGCATCCAGTTTCTGAGTTCAATATTTCCTGAACAATGATGCTTCAGGGCTTATCAACAAGCCTGCAGGTGCTGCTTTTCTTGAGAAATTTATCTGGCCAGATGAGGCTCATAGCCAGGTTTCCTTGTTTCCCATTGCTTATCAACCAAATTTAAGCATCAGCCTCTGCAATCAATACAAACGTTTCCTTGTTAAATGAAACAGGAGGGCAGAGAGGACTGTGCATCTCATCCATCCAGCAAGTCCTGAGGCACCAGCATGCAGCTTTGTGATCCTGTGCTGTCTGACCTCTAAATGCAATGGCCTGGGATGCAAGCCCAAATTCACACAGCCCAAGCTCTGTGTCAGCTTCAGTGCCCAATGCTTGCCCTTAGCCAGATGCTTCTGAGGATTTGCAGCCAGACTATGTAGAACATGAGCTGCAAGAACATAGAGGAAACTCAGCAATATTTACAGCTTCTGACACTACTGTAACCACCTTTCGCTCAAAGAGTTTTGTTCTACTGATTCATCTTAGAAGCTGCTTCTTTACTACTTGCACATATAAAAATCTCCTTTTTGTCATTGCCCTAAGTATAATAAGATGTGGAAAAGTTCACCTTTTGGGGCCTGTGTTTTACACAGTGTCTCATACTAAACAATCTGATCAGTACCTTCAGTATCTCTGAGTTCAACAGGAAAAATTTGCCCTTACTCTGCTCTGACTAATTTTCAGAAAAATTATAAAATGGCAGATTGTCAGAACACGTACTTTCCTAGAAAAATACTGCCAAAGTACTCAGTCTTCCACGCATTTCTTGTTGTGACTGTCTCTGAAACCAAAGCAGAATATACACTGTCTAGATTGAAGAAAAAACATCTGTTGAAGTTTATGTGGAGGGCTAGGCAAGGCACAGAACAGTGTGCAGCTCCTGAGTTGTACGGACACAGCCTTGTTGTCACCGTCAAGGCTCAAGCCTATGGTAGCGTGTTTGATGACAACCTCTAACAGTTAGTTCTACAAGAAACATTTTTAGGCAAACATGACCAAGCAGGATTAAAGATTGCTCTTTGCCTACTAAGTGATGTACTTTCTAGAAGACATCCAAAGGAAAGCATTAAAAACTCTACCTTCTTTGTTTTTTTGTTTGTTTGGTTGTTTTTTTGTTTGTTTGGGGTTTTTTGTTGTGTTTTGGTTAGGGGTTTTTTGTGTGTGTGTGTTTTTTATTACTATTAATTTTTATTTTTGTTTTGGTTTTTGTTTTGTTGTTGTTGGTTGGTTGGTTGTTGATTTGGGGGGGTTGTGTGATGGTGGTGGTGTTTTTTGTGTGTGGTTTTTTGTTTTTAAAGGGTATGGCCCCAACTTGTCAGTGGTGCAGTCTTGACCATTTGGTTGTAAGCACATGTAGCAGAAGAATCTACCACTGTATGAGGGAGACGAGATCCTCTAGACACACTAGTAAAACTTATTTTCGATGCCACTGAAGTTTTACTCCGCATAGCTGTGTATTTGAGGACTCTGTTGGTGCATGTAGTCAGATCTTTTTTTACAGATTCTGATACCAACACACTGTCAAAACTCTGGAATATCTCTTCAAAGATAAGCTAAACTAATCAGATTAAAAAATATAAATAAATAAAAATTGAAAGCTTACTCAGCAAGTGCTGGAAGGATTGAAAGTAGTATCACAGAATCGCAGAATGGCTGAATTTGAAAGACACCTCCGCAGATTATCTAATCCTACCCCTTTCTCAAAGAAGGGCCAACTAAAAAAATTTGTTCAGGAGTATGTCCAGTCAGGCTTTGAATATTTCCAAGGATGGAGACTCCACAACCTCTCTGGACAATCTGTTCCAGTGTATAGCCATGTTCACAGTGAAATATTTTTTCTTACATTTAAATGTAATTTATTGGACTTCTGTTTGTGCTCTTTGCCTCTTGTCCTGTCACTGGATACCACTGTAAAGAGCTTGGCTCCATCTTCTTTATTCTCTCTCATCGAGTGTTTGTAATCATGGGTAAGGTACACATAGTCTCTTCTCTAGGCTGAACAAGCCCAGCTCTCTCAGCCTCTCCCCATACGACAGATTTTATGCAGTGTTTGGAAGCATCCCCAAATTCACTGTAGCCCAATTTCTAAATTAAGAGCACTGAGATTAATACACCTATAATATTTTTATTGCTATACATACTCCAAATTTTAAAAAAGAATGTTGTGATCTCATCTTTGTGTAATTCACAAAATTTTTCAAGGATTCATGATGATTTAGAGGCATGAAACAAAAAATCCTAGACATGCAGCTCAATGTGGTCGGCACACCTGTTCAGCAACTCTGAAAATTAGTTCCCTCCAGTGGTTCTGAAACTTAATATTTTTTTTTTCAGTCCTTGTCTGGTCATTCTAAAGAAAATTTTGAAAAAGAGTATCATCATGTTCCTATCTGTTTCAAACATGTCTTATCTCATTTCCTTAAATTTCCTGAATAAATACAATAAAACTGAACAAATTTTAAAGAAAAACATGCATTAGCATAATGATGTTAGAAATGAAAACCTCCAACCCATAAGTCTGACTCAGCATTCCAGGAAATCCCACTTAAGGGAGGTTTCTGAATGCTACTGAGTATTTTTCACCAGACAGGTTATTTCTTTCTGAGGCAAAACTGCTCGATTTTTTATTTTGCTCCTATTCTTTAGTGTATTTGTGAAGTAAAAGTTGCACTTGAAGTATTATGACGTTCACCATAGTGCCTCAGACTGTAGGATACAACAAACATTGTCCAAACAATAAAAATCAATCAAGAAAGTCAGACACCTGATAAGACAACAGCAGAAGGAGGACGAGAAGGCCATTTTTACAGGACACATTAACCAATATAGTACTAGAATTCTGATTACCAGGCTATTATCAAACACAAAGTAAAGCTGAAAAATTCTCTCTGGTGGTAGCAGGAGGATGAACACAACTCAGAACAGAAATCCATCCTAGAGCAAAGGTCAAACACCTCTGCAGAACAAACCCCTGGTCAAACTTAATTGCACAATATCGTGGCTGTCACCAACTTTTAAATTAAACAGCTCAAGTTGTTATGAAAGGGAGGGTGGAAGACTCTCACTCCCTCAGAATAATGCAACAAAGAAGTGCCATTGAAGAGGCTTGTTCAGGAGAAGGAAATAATCTCCAATAACATACATTAAAGATATGGAAATTTAGACAATTAACAGTCTTATCATCTGCAAGGAGGAGAGGAAGAGTACAGAGGCAGTGAGAGCACTTCTGTGTCCATAATGCCTGTATCACCTAAATAAGAGTTTCTGAGGAATCTGAGATGTGACACCGTGTGCTGCTCCCAGCAGCTTGTATATAAGATGTGCAACTGTCAAGACTGTTAAAATGCTCTTTTCCTTACTGAGATGGTGTTGATATCAGAGATTTTGCAAGATTGCTCAACTTACCACAGCTAGCCAGGATGTTGATTTTAACTAGAGCTCAGCTATGAGATCATCTATTAGTGTAAAAATATACTAGTGGAATGAAAATTCCCATTTTCGACTTGTGATGGATATCTGTCAAATTTTAAGCCAGACTGGAAAATGTTTGAAAACTGAACCAAGCAGTTAAACTATTCTGAATTACATTAGAGAGACACAGAGATTTTTGGTGAGGAGAAGCTTTTAAATTTATCATCATGATTCATAACAAGGCAGGAAATTAAAAAAAAAATATCTAAAATTCAATCTAAAATTTTAATGGAGGACAAGAAGTAATTTTTCCTTGAGTGTTGCAAGAAAGTTCCAGAGACTGAAATAATGTTGGAACTATACTGCCAACGAGCAGACCAAGACTCTTTTGATAACAGGCAAGTATACTTTGTTTAGCTCTTAATTTTATCTGTTGCCATATATATACACACATACACTCATATACATAGCTCATGTACTATATTTGCATGATATTTTAAATATTATATTTACTAAATTTGCATTAAGTATCAGTTTTATATAAAGAAATACAGCTACTTCAGGTACATAATTTTTTTGTTCACGATTGTTAGTGGAATCCCATCAAGCCCCCAACATTGCCCAACATGTTTGCAACAGAAAAGCAGGTAGTATCAAGAAAAGACCTGATGGGCTGCCCCTTGGGCTGCTGTTTGACAGTATTCATAGTCAGACCAGTGACACGGCCTTGGCTAGTAGAAGTACTTGTCAGGCTGATATTCTGCCTTTGGTGACAAGAGGCTATTGATGTGTACTGCTATTACATGCAGTACACATCACAGTATCACAGTATGTTTGGGATTGGAAGGAACCTCAAAAGATCTTCTAGTCCAATCCCACTGCTGGAGCAGGAATGCCTAGGTGAGGTCGCACAGGAACATGTCCAGGCAGGTTTTGAATGTCTCCAGGGAAGGAGACTCCACAACCACCCTGGGCAGCCTGTTCCAGTGCTCTGGCACCCTCACTGAGAAGTTTTTTCTCATATTTAAGTGGAACCTCTTGTGTTCCAGCTTGATCCCATTACCCCTTGTCCTATCATTTGCCACTGAGAAGAGCCTGGCTCCATCCTCATGGCACTCACCCTTTATATATTTATAAATATTAATAAGGTCACACCTCAGTCTCCTCCAAACTAAAGAGACCCAGCTCCCTCAGCCTTTCTTCATAAGGGAGGTGCTCAGCTCCCTTGATCATCTTCATTGCCCTGCGTTGGACCCTCTCCAGCAGTTCCCTGTCCTTCTTGAACTGAGGGGCATGTTGGATATTTTTCTTTCTCTCAGCCTCCCAGAGCTGAAGATCTCTCCTCTACTGCTGTTCCTGACAGTGGAAAGGGGAACCTGCAGACATCCGTGTTGCCCAAGAAAGCAAGCACATAAGCTAACAGGATGTGCCTAAATGGGATTGGTGCTCCAAGCATGCAAAATCCCAGAACCAGCTTGGATGCAGCACGATGGAGCAACATAAGGGGCACTGCCTGTATGGGCTGCTTTTGCAGAACCATTATGGATATGTTACTTGGGTGGTCCAACATCCCAGAGAGGATGTCAGGGACTGGGTAGCACACCCAGCCATAGGCTTTAATCAGTCTGGGCTGTTTAAGCATGGAAGAGATACAAAAACAGAAGGAATTTCCTCTTCCAATGGAGTAATGGGACCTTCTCTTTTTGTTTTTAATCTTTTCCTACTGATTCTCTCTTGCTCTCTCTCTGACTCACTGGTTTTAGACAGCACATCTGTCCACCAAGTTCACAGGGTAATGCCATCTACAGGTTATTGCTGATGACTGCACATTCTGCACACCTCTGCAAGTTCTACATGTGTGACCTAGAAATGCACTAATGATTACACCCGAATAAAAATCACGCATTCTTGTACTGCAGTATTACATATGAATAAATGAAAAACACACCAAAATGGCCCATACGGATTAAAAATGATATGGAGAATGGTAGAGAGAGATGTATTAATTATGTCGCAGCCTAGACAGGTCTCCTATTTGTGTGATAAATATTTTCCATTATGGTTATACAACGAAATAGAAAATTATAATTAACTATAAACGCAATTCTGGATCCACTTGGATAAAAGGAAACAAAGGACTTCTGGTTCCAAGGAACACAGATAACCTTCTTAAAGAAGCCATCCCTTTGATTTCACTGTTGCAGCAGTTGCACCATATTCCAACATAAAGGTCATAAAAATCAGCTCCTTCTGGGGTATGGAAGCACACAGCGTCTTCTGATATCAAAGCAGCAGCTTTTATTTGTCATTAACCGTTGCAGGTGGCCCTGCACTGTTGCCGTATAGCCACATGCACAGGTGCTGCTTGCCTTTCCTTCACAGAAAGAAGGACTCCAGCAGGGCTCTGCAATAGTAAAACCAGTATTTCTGACGAGATATTTCTGGCTTCAACATTCAAGCTGTCAAGGCTGCTGTCAGTTCAAAGCAGGCACTCTTTCCTCTCCAGGCATTACATAACCACCAATTTGCTTTTCCACATTTACCAAAAGCTGCAAGAAAACAATTCATTGGAGGATATGGCAGTGAAAATACCATCGTCTGGCTTCTGTCTCTCCTTTTTATCTCTTTATTTTTCTCTCCACATGTAGGTGACCAGGGAAGGACATTTATCATCGGATTTGTGATTATGCATCTCACATTTAACTTCACATATAGTAATGGAATAAAATTGTGATTCATAACCAAGGAGAAAGAAGAGAATCATAATCAGGAAGAAAAGTGAAATCTGTTGAATAAAACATGCAAAAGTAGCAATTTGTTGAAAGGTCTGCATCACTTAACAGTACATGAGATCAATGAAAATTATGCTGATGTTTATTTAACATTGTCGCTTAATTTGTGATCATCTGGAAATATACTGGGCACTTCACAAAACACACTGCAAAGTAAAACCCTGCCCAAAAAAATCAAACAAATCAAAGGACTTCTTTATCACACAGACGAAATGGTGGTGTGGATATCACTCCTATGCAGATCTCCATTGAACTTGACAAGAGTTTGTAATGAAAAAAAAGGGAAGAACTGCCGCTTCGCATTATAACTTGTATCTGCCTTAGCCCTGCAAGATCTTCATATACCAGAGTTCATACAAGCCCTTACTAAAGCTTTTCTTGAGTGTACTATCAGCAAGTTTGCTGATGACACTAAGCTGGGAGGAGTGGATGGTACGCCAGAAGGCTGTGCTGCCATCCTGCGGAACCTGGACAGGCTGGAGAGTTGGGCAGGGAATAACCTAATGAAATTTAACAAGGGAAAGTGTTGAGTCCTGCATCTGGGCAGGAACTACCCCAGGTTCCAGTATATGTTGGGAAATTACATATTAGAGAGCAGTGTAGGGGAAAGGGACCTGGGGGTCCTGGTGGACAACAGGATGACCATGAGCCAGCACTGTGCCCTTGTGGCCAGGAAGGCCAATGGCATCCGGGAGTGTATTACAAGGGGGGTGGTTAGTAGATCGAGAGAGGTCCTCCTTCCCCTCTACTCCGCCCTGGTGAGACCACATCTGGAATATTGTGTCCAGTTCTGGGCCCCTCAGTTCAAGAAGGACAGGGAACTGCTGGAGAGGGTCCAGCGTAGGGCAACGAAGACGATTAAGGGAGTGGAGCACCTCTCTTATGAAGAAAGGCTGAGGGAGCTGGGTCTCTTTAGTTTGGAGAAGAGGAGACTAAGGGGGGACCTTATTAATGTTTATAAATATATAAAGGGTGAGTGCCATGAGGATGGAGCCAGGCTCTTCTCGGTGGCAAACAATGATAGGACAAGGGGTAATGGGATCAAGCTGGAACACAAGAGGTTCCACTTAAATTTGAGAAAAAACTTCTTCTCAGTGAGGGTGCCAGAGCACTGGAACAGGCTGCCCAGGGAGGTTGTGGAGTCTCCTTCGCTGGAGACATTCAAAACCCACCTGGACATGTTCCTGTGCGACCTCACTTAGGCGTTCCTGCTCCAGCAGGGGGATTGGACTAGATGATCTTTTGAGGTCCCTTCCAATCCCAAACATACTGTGATACTGTGAAGGGTTCAAAATTCTTTAGATTGTTGCAAGCCAAAAGAGCTGTATGAAAAGTGCTTTCAGTTCAGAGGTGGTGTTACTGTTAAAAAAAATAAAAATTGAAAAGATCCCTCAGTATGCTCTATGCCTTCAACTTCCAGGCACTTTTAAACTTTTTTGGTCTATGTACATGCCTATTACTGTAGACCTTTCACACTCAGGGAACTCCAATCTCCTTAACAGAACAATAGATATTTCATGTCAGGTTCTATTATAATTCCCCACGACAGAATGTATATATACAGAATAGAATAACATAGGGCCATGGAAGATATTACAGTAAGTATGAATCATCTTAAATTAGGGGCAAGAAAACCTCTCACTGGGCTCCATGGCAGAGTCTGATAACACCAAAGCATGTGGATTATCTTCCTAGCTGGGAACTGCAGTGCACAGCACAGCACGTCTTACACCAGATGTCACTATATCATGCATGATGAATATCACGTCTTCATTACAGCCTTTCCCTGCTAAAATCTGTATTTATGGTGTTGCAGCAAAAAGCATCACCTAACATTCAGTAAATGCATTTCCTCACATGTTTCTGATTAGCAAAGCAAATTTTCTTAGACCTAAAGAAGCTGCTATCATCCTTCATTCCCTCCAGATGTGTAAAATATTATTGCTTTTTAAAACAGAATACAAACTAAAAATGAGAAGCTGGTTGTGCCAGGGTTTATTTCTATTCCTACTTAGAGAAATAAAATTTTCTATCCTTTTTTCTCTCACTTTTCCTCTCCTTTCCACACCGGGAAAGCCATACACTTAGACACATGAAAATGAACACACATTCTCCATTTACAAAGGGCTTAATTTAGTCCTTGAGTATGCACAGAAATCCTCCCTGCAGCAAAGTGATGTCAGACTGTGTGTACCCCTGCAGTATATGGAAATCCTGGTTACCATGAGAACCAGACTGCTTCTTCACTGAGGTTTCCGCATACTGTTGTGAAGATGTGCCTCCATTTTGCCACGCTGAAGCAGCTCAGCTGCAGGATGTGCACCCTGTGCCAGGCTGGGTGGCCCTGACACTCCTACCCTCCTGCCAGCGGTCCTCAACCACCTCCAGCTCTGCCACTGAAATTAACTTGTAAAAGTGTCAGATAATCAGGATTACACTTCTGAAACAATACCCTTCCCAACTATATTTCTTCTCCTCTTCTACCCTCCATCACAGAAAATAAAATGAAGTACGAGGTTGCTTGGACTTGAGGCAGTATTAGAACAAATCATATTGTATTGTATTAGGAAAGAAATGAAAGCTATACCACCACAATGAGATCTCAGGGGAGATTTATGTCTCTAAGCAGCCATCTTTCCAAATGCTGCTGCATACACATACAGCCTTTCCAAACACAAATAGAACAAATACTGCTGTAATAAACCAACTTTATTCTCCTGGGCTAAAGGAAAAGGTCAGTTTTCCTTGTCACTTCTTTGCTAGGGATACAAAGCCAGCTTATCTGGATATAGAAGTGCTTAGAGCTGATCAGTATAAAAGGAAAATGCTGTATTTTTAACTCTTCAAGTACAACTTCTAGAGAAAAGTTCTTGTGTTAAGACACTGAATTACACAATATGCTTAGGCTGCAATGATTGAAAAATCTTCCTCGCATTCTATGATTAATAGAAGTATAACATAGCAACAGGTAACCTAACATTCATTAGAACAAAATGCTGTAAAGGAAATAGTTGTGTGTATTCCTGTTGGCTAACATAGAACTAATGGACCAGAAAACTAAACCTAAATTAAAACATAGTGCCCCAAAAGGCCTGAATGTCAATCTATGCCATAAAAAGACATATTTAAATAACCTAATTTCAACATTTAATATTTCCTGAGTACCCTGTAGAGCATTTAGAAGCTACAGAGATTCTTTCTCAGTTTCTCAGCTGGGATCTCACATCTCGGCCACTATACTCCTGAAGGTATCAGCTCTCCCTTTTCTCGGAGGAAGCCAATCAATTAGTAATTAGGTTAAACTCGGGTCACCTGTTTTTAACACTTGCTTTACTTGCATGTTTCAGCTTCCTTGTTAGATACAATGCAGGCTTCTGTGCTTAAAATCCTGTCAATTTTTTTTTTTCTAACTGTTATCAGCTAGCCAAGAAAAAGATATTGGCTCACTCTTGTAAGCCTGACAGCTGATTATAATAAAAAAATAAAATTATAAGAGAATGAACACAAAACAGCCATGAGCATGGGTGTTTGACTAAAAACTATTTTTCAAATCTGAATGAATAGCACAGCAATTTTTCTCCTGTTTGCCCAGTGTTACTCAACACAGGGCTGCACATTTCTAAATTCAACCAGTAGAGGATAGTGGTGAATTTACACACTATCAAGCCTGTCAGTGATACTTTATATATATGAAGCAACTTCTCTGCATGAAGTGCTGTGGTTTTTGCCATCTGAAAAGTCAGTTCATGTTTATGAAATCTGTGCATGGCAAAGGAATACAGATTACAAAGGATCCCCAGAACAAATGTAAATAATTATGCTCCATGTATGTGGAGTGTATTTCTTATTTATGCAGAACACCACTTGGGTCTCACTCAAAGATTTTGACTTGGTCCTTGTTCAACAGGCTTCAAAGCTTTTCCTAAACAAAAGACAGACCTACACTGCAAATCCAATAAGCATTTTGCTTATGTTAGGAATGCAGGACAGGCCCCTCAGTGTAATTATTTCTGTTCTTTAATATAATCCAGAGTCCGAGAAGGCAGTGGAATTGCACAAAGTTCACAGAGCTTTAGTTTGCAATGGGAGCAGTTGCTCTACCCACCCTTTCAGAAACAAGTTATTACATATAAGAGCAGAGTTCTAATCATTTTTCAGCTTTTCAGCAAAAATCTATTGTTGCTTTATCCATCTACCTTGATCCAGTTTCTGTACACCTTAAATGAAAACCATTGGGATTTCTCATGCAAGAACAACGGTATCTAAAGCCCCTTGATGGAGAGCTCACTGAGTTAAAGACTATAGCTTACTTTGACATGTACAAAACGTTCACACTTTTAAAAAAAAAGCCACCATAAGGAAAACAAACAAAAATACTCCCAACATTGGCTACATGTTCCATTAACAGTGACAGAGCTTTAACATGTTATCGATACTTTCAATAGTATCTGTCTTGGTCTTGTGGCCTGAGGTTTTTTGCTGTGGTTTTGGTTTTGCTACTTCAATGCCAAGTTATGTAAAACTGAATTAACAACTTTATATTATTTCACAACACAGAGCACACAGGCAAGATATTTTGTGTTTTCCTTCACTTAAAGGATAGTAGCTTGAGGACAATGTTCATAGAAGTTGTAGGCTATATTGACCAAAAACAACATTTCAATGTTTATGTAAACTCTATCGCATGAGAGAGCACAGCTCACCAATTTCCATCATGTTACATTTTTGATGTGACATTCCACAAAGCCCTGAAGAGACTAGCACATAATGAATAGTGTTTCCCAGGGTCCAGTCTCTTCAGATTTATCTGCAGCAATGCAAAACACCTTTTAATGGGATATGTAAAGAGTGTTTGTTTACAGGAATGATGATCAGGAAGCAAGTTCTAAAGACCTTGAAATAAAGAGAAAAGACTTGACTTGTAGGAGTATTTAATCAACAAATATGTTCAAGTGCTTCCCCATGCCAATATAGCTCATCTTCTCATCTCATAGAACATTGAAAAATATCTATGTTCAGTTAAGACATGGTATATCAAGAGTTGTGATTAAGATTTTTTTTTAAGTAAATGGAATTTTTACCAGGTACAGAAATAAATGACTTTCTGTTTTGTTTCAATATATATTTGTATTTTGAGTCTTGCATCAGGCTGCTCTTTGAATCTTTCTAAATGTGGGACAGTAAGAGTTATAGGATCAACTATAATCACAAGGAATAGGGGCCTGACAACAAGCATGGTTCAAAGACTAGACATGACAGAGTCTAGAGAGTGTTTAAAATCCCAGAGGTCTTGGAATTATGTCAGAATCTGAAACAGCCTGTTAAAAAATGCATACATCTCTAGACTTCACAACTGCAAAGGTAAAGAGAGTGCAGCCAGCTCAGTGGCACTAAGTGAGCCTGCAGACAGTATGAATGAATCAGTCCCGACGTAGTGACCGACCACCAGCATCTCCCATCTAAGTCTAGTTGCTCGAGGCGCTCCTGTCAGCAGCAGGCTCTGAACGCCTGGGTGGACTCCTCTTACAAAAGAGCCGAGCATGTAGCCATGTTCATTTGGTTCCAGCAGAGTCTGCTGTAACAGTGAGTTTAAAAGGGTCCATCTGACCCCAAAAATAAACTGTGTTCTTGGCAGGTGCGAGTCATTGCATGATTTTCAATAACTCGATTTGTACATCTAAATCACAGGGTAACCATGTATAGCTGAAATCTATTTCTTATTCATATGTTTGTTCCTCATCTAGCGGTATTTAACAGACAATAGTCACTAGATAATATATGCTGTGCAGAAGTTTTGCTTATATCTATATAAACTATCAACATTTTTGTCTATAAACTAAGCATTTATGTTTTTGAATCATTGATACAAAAGGAAAAAAATTCTACCATTGATGCAGAAGTTGAGGAATGGCTGCACTAGTGCTCCCATAGTCTGAATTATACTATGCCATTGTTTTTCTGTACAGCAAAACAACTACTAAATGCTTTTAAGATTGTCTATATACCAATCCACAGGAAAAGAATAAAAATCTTAAAGCTCATTTCTTTTTTTTTCAGTTGACTGACCCCACCCAGGGAGAGGCGGGGGAAAGAAAAATGGGCACTTTAGGTTTTCCCCTCTGTTTTCTTTTTGCTCCTCAAAGAGTAAGAGTGATTGTTTCCTCGAGTGAAAAGAAAAGGTTTAGTATCTCTATACCATTAAGAAAATTCACTGAGCCTGTTTGTGAGAAGCAGGAGGAGAGAAAGTGACTGCGTAAAAGCAAAGAAAGAGACACTTGCTCTACCATCTGTTCCCATGCACTGTCACCAGGCTGCTCTGCAGCTGCTCCCTTTTTCAAGATTTAACATGAGATATTGAAAAGAGAGCACCCATCCTCCAATCCTGATCATGCCCACAAGAAATCACAGCAAGTAAGTTTATGGCATGCATTTATTTGGGATGCAGCCCTTGGTACAGTTCCTCTGACTTGTGCTCTGCTTACCTTGGCAGTGGCAAGCTGCATTTTCCCCTCAGGAACAAATGCAAGTGGATTAGCACTATCATGCTCTACTCAGTAGCCTTTGGTTTGCATACATTACCCTCGCTGCGATTTATGTCAAAGACAATTCAGCAACTTAGTCCTAAATTCAGGAACAAACAAAGATTACTGAAAGGGCTGCTTGAAGGAAGGAAATGAACAAAAGGCCCATTTGTTAAAAGGGAAAATAAATAACAGTCTGGCTGTTAAATGAAAGGAAGCGAGACCAATGGGGGATACAAAGCCTAGGATACCAGCTGCCGGAGTATGAACTGGGACTAAGGTTTGCCTTTGCCATCTGCAGAGTGCATTTCCTCAGCCTATGAACTGGACCTTTGCTTTGCCAACATCACAGTGTAAAAGAGTGTGTGCACCTTTTTTTAAATTTGTTTTATTTTATTTTGTTCTGTTTTTTAAAGCATTTAAAGAAAAGTTCATTTAATGCTATTAATTTAGAAGTCTTCGTCCCTGTCACTTTCTGCTAGCTTTCTTGTCTCTTTGTTTCTTCCAGGAGTAACCAAGATGCATAGAAATCACAAGCCAAGACTTTAGTATCCTGTAATGGGAGTATTTCTGTCTTATTTTCTTTTTCTTCATTATTATTTGTTTCTCTAGGAAGACTGGATGTGATGACACTTCTTAAAGAAAAGGGGAAATTCCTTCTTCTGGAGATCAGCTGAACTTGCCCAGAGAAAAGATGGCTTCAGAAATAGTGTGCTACAGAAAGCAAGAAAAAATCAATAGTACTCAAGAACTTTGTATGTGGTTTATATGGCAAAGCTTTACTAGACAGGCTGGTGCAGAGGGGCTGCAGGAGTTGCTTCTGTGAGAACACACCAGAAGTTGCCCCCATGTTGGACAGAGCGGGTTTCAGCTGGTTCTAAGATGGTCACTGGTGGTCAAAGATGAGCCATCAGCGATCTCACACCAGATAAGGTAGATATGCCTTGAAGAAAACTGCAGACAACAGAGATCCCACAGTAGAGCAGGCTCTCGCACTGACAAGTCTACTTCTAAACCATGTCCTTAAGTGCCACCTCTCCATGTCTTTCAAACACCTCCAGAGATGGTGACTGAACCACTTATCTGGGCAGCCTGTTCCAGTGCTTCACAACACTTTCAGTGAAGGAACTTTTCCTAATATCCAAAGTAATCCTCCACTAGTGCAACTTGAGACCTTTTCCCCTTGTCCTAGTATTTGTTGCTTGGGAGAAGAGACCAACACCCACCTCCCTACAACCATCTTTCCAGTAGTTGTAGAGACTGATAAGGTCTCTCCTGAGCCTTCTTTTCTTCAGGATAAACACCCCCAGATCCCTCAGTCACTCCTCATAAGACTTGTTCTCTAAACCCTCCACCAGCTTCATTGCCCTTCTTCAGTTGTTGTTGCATGGCTCTGCCCATGAATTGGTGCTGTGCTCCCCACGCCTTGTCCCTAACACTTTAAAACTAGGTTGCCTGAAACACCTGAATATTTGTGGTTTGACAGTTTACTTTTCTAATTATTTAATAGAAATGGAATGTTCTTAGAAATTTACAGCTATTAAAAAAACCTGCTTCCCTAACACCTAGTTACACACCAACTTCACTAATTTCACTGACAGGAAAACCGACTGTAAGGCACTTCTCTAACAGTCACACCTGAGATATACATCCTCCTGCTTTACACCAGTTCATGTCTTCACCAAGACTCCTGGTAGGAGTCTTCTGTGCAGTGGAAGTTGTAGCCCAAGTGCTTTTATCAAAGTATTCAGGGCTGAGAATGAGTGCTTTTAAACGGAGCCCAGAAACCACTTCTTTTATGTAGAATTCCCCATCTCTCTTGCATCAAATAGTGCCTTCGTTTCTCACCCAGCAAAGCACATAAGCATATGATTAAAGATGCACACAATCTCATATGAATAACTGGAGAGGCTTTCTCTCACAGGAGATGAGTAGAGGATTAATTTAATACATTCACTTAGATCAGAATGCTGTCTATGCAGCCAAGATGGGAAGC
The DNA here is from genome assembly GCF_036013475.1 of Columba livia. NCBI lineage: Eukaryota > Metazoa > Chordata > Aves > Columbiformes > Columbidae > Columba > Columba livia. The sequence goes on from NC_088603.1 coordinate 83,323,290, forward strand.
ATGAAGGCTTTTTCCTTTTTCTAACAAGAAGGAAATGGGCATGTTTCATTTGCACAACTCTGATTGCAGAAAGCAGTAATATCTGTACTTGCGTTTATCTGTGCATTATGTTATAGATTGCAGTGGAAAAGGCACATATAGAATAATATTATTTCCATGTGGATATACAATTCTGGATGGTGGTGATGTCTGGGGATGGGAGTTTCATGGAAATACAGAAAGGGACTGTTTATACTAGCGCAGATCTATGATAATAATTAATGGCATTTTCAGTCCATAAGAAGCCATATTTTACTGAATTCAGGAATGCTAACACTTGACTTCTAATGTGAGACTTACAATTACATGTAAAGACAGATAGCTTGTCACCATGTGGAATTTGCCAACTAACATTCAGAATAGCCCAGTCTATTTCTAATATGTCTGAAATCTGGATTAATTTTGCTTCCATATTATTTCAAGTGAATAGGAATTTATTTTGCAATTGTTCCTGGAATGTATTTATCCCAAAGCTTGTCTTAATTTATATCATTACATATAAAGATATGTGTGCATGTGTATACATATCTTATCTCTCTTCTAATGTCAAATCATTAGCCTACAGCACTGAGCCACACATCCTTATCTGTTGTTGTTGTGTTTTGGTTTTTTTTTTTTCTTTCCATGTTAAAACCTAATTTCAATTGTTATTTGTTTCCAGAAGCAAATTGCCTTCCCTTGGCATTTGTCCTGTACTGCTGCAGTGGCTGGTAGTCTCTTTGTGACACAAATTGGCAGTTATATTTGAACTGATCTCTTAGAGTGCTTGTCTCAGCAATATTCTTTAACTTACACCTGTAAATACTGTTTCTGTTTAGAAATCTGGCCTGTTCTACATCACCATTTCTGTCAAAGTGAAAGCATAGGGGAAACTGAGCACTCTTATGCAGAATCACTGATACCCTGTAATTTATTGACATATTCTAGGACTGAAAACAATGTAGAAATGCAATAAGATGTTTACCTAGGGTGTTATTAAAATTGTTTCATTAATCAACAAACCTGCTTTTTTTCTTACATCTGGGATGTACTGTAGATACATAGGTAATTCAAAACCACATTTTGTGATTGTTGTTATGTGAAGATGCTTATCTTGTGAAAATAAAAACCTTACTTCTCCTCAACCCATACAAGTATTCACGTATTGTCATTTACATCAGCAGTATGGTACCAGTCCTTGGCATCTGATTTACATTCTGCTGGAGTTTACTCTGTGAACTGTAGCTAGCCCACCCCAAGCCCCTAGTTTTGGTCTTTTTAATGAAACTTTAAATGAAACTTTTTCCAGTCTATTATAACGACATTTTTTCAGTGTGATTCATACCTGAAAAATTGTATTATGCCATGTTTCTTCTCTCTAGCTGTAATAATGTCCTACAGTGGTAAATCAGGAATGTGCTTTTTCATTTTTGATTCCACAGATGTTTTACCCTTACTAAGTAACATTAATACGATTATGCACTTCTGCTTTACATATAACTTTTGACTCCCACCTGTAGTATTCCTATTGCATTTGGGTATGACTTCTGTTCATTTTATCTTACATTTTTTCCTGCTGTTTCTTCTCTCACACCACCCCCCATCTCCTATTCACCTGTTTCAGAAACCTTCATTTTTCCCTGAGCATCTTTTGCAATCTGGTTAAATAATCATAGAATATCTGCCTACCCTAGTTCCCCCAGAAAATTTCCCTTCTAATTCCTTATTCTTTTAAGGAGGATGTGTTCCTCCTTGTTTCTCACAAAGGGCGGGACTCAGCTTTTCAAAACAGATGTTCAGATTTTTCCAATGAAGCTTAAAAGAACAAAAGGTCAAATTCAGCTGCAATGGGTAACATCTCATCTTATCTCAAAGGAAATGGTTTGTTCCTAAATACTTTTAAGGAAGAAAAAAAGAAGAAAGAAAAAAAAAGACGTATGAAGAAAACATCTCTACTCAAATAACTTGCCTTTATCAACATTTTTTTTTCATTACAAAGACAGGACTGAAAGAAAATGTAACAAACTATGACATGGTTCAGTAAGCAGTGATTATCTAATTTAAAAAATTATAATTTTGTTTGTTTGTTTGTTTTTTAAAGGAAAGGAATGAAGGAAATTTAAATTGGAAAACAAAGAAAATATTGCATTACTAAATGACATGCTGGTCTCTTCCACATATGTACAGGCACTAAATTTCTCAGTGCAATTAAAGGAGAGAATTTATATCCTCAGAGATAACAGATTCCCTGGAACAGGAAAGGAAAAGTAGGAAATTCAGTCCACTTTAGAGCTATGACTTTTTTTCAGTTACATCTCTCCACTGGAGATGTTTCAGTGATTTTAGACATTTTCCAGGGAATAGCACTTAGAGAAGTAGCAGAAACATGTGGAGTGAAAAACAACAACGACAACCACAAAAACAAAACAAAAAAAAAAAAGTGGAAACCCTTCTTCTTGCATCATTCCTTGCAGTTTAGCTCTACTTGAGAATTACAGTTCTTTTCAGTACAATCTGGTAGAGCATATGCATTTGTTTGATTTTTTATTGCTTCATCTGTGAGAGCTTGTATGGTCTCATAATGCTACTGAAGGAAAGAAATTAAGGCAGGATGATACAAAGTAACTTCCTCCATCCAGTTTCTCCACATTTCTGAAAAATGGGACATTGAGGACTGGACACAATCCAACCTTTGTAGATCAATGCTCTCTTTAATTTAAAACACCATATTCCCATCAGCTTCTATTGATAAATTAATATGTAACTGTACTGTATATTTCTGGATCATTAGAAGCCTCTCAGGAACAAAAAAACAAACCCTCAAGCAGAAATGGCATTCTTTGAAATTATTAATCCATCCTTTCTCAACTGGGTGATTCCAGAGTAAGATAAAACACAATGGTGTTGATTAAGTTATTGTACAACTCTCTTCTACAACTATACAACTGTAGATTGATGATGTAACACTGAGAGAATTTCTGATCTTCAGATCACTTCACATTATCAAGTAAATATAGAGGAAGTATTGTTTAATTTTATTCCTTTCAAACCTGCAGTGTGATTAAGGAGACTATATCTTGAATTCCGGTTTTCACCTCAAATTTAACTATATATGCTGCATCTGTAATATCTGCCAGCTGAGGTTTTAAGATGTCTCATGCAGCATCTAGAACATTAAATAAGTGTTTCCACAATATCAGGAAAACATTTTAAAAATTATCTTGATCAGGAGTGTACAGTGAATTCTAACCTTAACTGCAGTGATCTCTTAGCCAGCTCTATATAGAGCAAGTCCTGAGAGAATACATATTAAATAAATTAATTCCATTTTGGATACGTTAATTACATATTAATCTATCTATCTTTTCCCTCCACCATCACATGATAAGGCACAGTGAGTCAAGTCACAATTGATAAGTGGAATTATAAAAATGAGATTTGTAAGGATTATGAAATAACCGGATAATTTCATCACCAGTGGCATTCCCTGTACGAAACTGCTTTTTTTCCTATGCAATTTTGTATCAACAGCACTTGCTTATCATAAAGTCAAGGTAGGCATTTTCCCTATACATCTAAATACAGAAACGACAGATTTGAAATCCAAGACAGCTGTTTTTCTAGCAGAATGTAAAACAGCCAAAGGCAAGGGAGTACAAATAAAACAGATAATGCCATTCATTTCTTGGGACTGCCATGTATTGAGGAAAAACTGCCATTTTTCTTGCTCTTTTTTATTACACTCTTCCTATAAGTTTTATACCTATAAACACTCTCTTTGAGCTTCATATTTGGAATAACACAGAAGTTGTAGAGATAAGGCAAGTAAAAATCTTGTTAAGAATCTTCATGGAAGCGATGATTCCAAATGGTTTTGGAGCCTGTACAGCCTCTGAGCTTGTGCATGTTTGTAGCTTTCTGGTTGCTGTTTATGAACATAAACAACGAAAACTAAGAACTAGAAGGCTCCAAACAGCCATCCCATTAAAAAGAATTAGGCAGCTGTATGACATCTCTATCTTTATAAAGTTTGATTCTCTTTAAAAAAAAAATAAAGATTCCAATCACAACCTTCACAATGCCTGAAATTTGCAGTATAGGTAATTCAATGGGTTAATTCACCTTTAAAATTAGAAATTCTGTCTCAATTGCCTCAACTATGATTATATACCTAGTAATGCTGCACAGACAGAGTAGAGCAAACAAAATCAAGAATGAGTCAGCATAGATCTCAAGGACAAGTGACAAGGGCAGCAACAGACAGATGCTGCAGAGGAGTGCCTGATGCATCTTGCAACTATATAATAATGTCAAAGAGATGTATTGGTGGGCTGAACATGAAGCATAACAATAAACCATAGCAATTTCATCTTGCACATGTTACTGGCCTTTATGTGCAAACCTCTCCTGATATTCTAAGCAATACCAGGTCAGGGGTTCAGGCAGAACAATTGCTTATATGTACATAAAAATTTAATATGACTGTGCAATGTTCAGTTTTAGCACTGTACCTGGCATGATTTAGCACCATGGCAACCAGCATTATCTCAGATTTCCAAGAATGGTTTTGAAGATGGCACAGGCCATAGACTGTTACACCATTTCTAGTCAGTTTTATGTAAGATAAGAATTGTTTTAGTTTAAGCACACAAAGAGAAGTTTTTCTTATAAGCACAGCTCTTGACATCGCTTTTCCCCATCTCAATAGGCAATTTCTCAGGCTATGCTAAGACAGATGATCTTTGACCTTTATCTCTAATCACTTATATGTAATATATGTATGACAAACTATGATGAGCTTAAAAAAAGCCCAAGGTCAGCTACATGAACTATAACCTTTACCAGATATATATGGTTTTTATAAACTGAATTTGACAGGCTAGAATGACAATGTAACAACATTATATAGCAGTGTTTGATTACTGCAATATGCTGCATTTAAAATTCATGAGCTTTCTATTAATAGAAGTACCAATTCTTCATCGGTTACTTATTCATATGGACACTAATGCATGCTAAATGGAGCAATGTGAATCAGTGATGCTTTTTGTATAAAGAAGTACTATTGATGAGGCTGGAAGACAACAGTTTGAATCCACAGATCTGATTTTTGTACCTTTGATTCCTTAGAATCACGCACAGTTATAGACATGCTACAGATTTGCTTCTGTATTGGTGTAAAGGTTAAAATCAAAAGTTGTTACTTGGATCAGGTAAAATTTTACCTCTGTTTTAATTGTCATTTCAGTTTTGAAGGTTTACATGCTTTCTACTAGGTAATCTAATAAATTGGATTTCCTGTTTTTACTAAATTCTTAGTTTTCCACCATTTATCCAGCACAATTTTTCTGTGTGTTACCCGCATGTGTACATACAGATTTGGACAACATTCTTAACTCTGTTGATAGATGAGCGAAATGAAACAGAATAGCTGTTTCCCTAACACATTTTGAAACATACTGAAATAAAAATGTCAATTGGAAAAATACCATTGTTGGAAGTAACAGAGCTGTCTACTACTAAAGTATGTGGTGGGAAAGTGTTCTGAATTTTTCTGTGAGAAGAATTTTTTGTTGTGTTAAAGACAAATATTGGGCTGTAATAATTTTAAGATAAATTCAGTATTGACTATTTTATCCAATTAAATATGAGGAAAATGGATGAGATTTAGTAATAAAATATTACTTTAAAATGTTTATTAGACAGTGCCAATTCAAGAAACCTTTGTTTCATGGCAAAATTATAATTTGAATTGAATTTCATGCTTCAAAGCAATTTTTTTAATAAGCAGTATGGCAAAAAATGGATTTTGTATACAAAATAAACCTGTATTTAGAGGTTAATAAAATAAATAACTTGGATCAGAAAAGTCTAGTCTATTAATATTTTATTACTACTTGAAACTTTCTGCCTGAAACATATTTTTTGGTCTTCAGTATAACTGAAACCACATGAAATTCAGTTTTTTTAGTCCTTTAAATTTCCAGATGCATACCCTCCTTGCAAATTTATAGTGGCTTAATCATTATCAGAAACTGATAAAGTATATTTGCAAAACAAATGTTTTGCAAAAGATATCGCATACAAAATTTTGCATTTTGGATGTATAGACATCCTCTAGTACTCATAACTTTGCATCTTCATTAGAAAGGCTCCACAGAATGTAAGAAGATAATGTAGCGATTTCTGTTGCCTTGCACTAAGTACATATTCCACTTGTGTGTCACCAGGAACAGCACTCAAAGGCACACTGCATGTGTTCATCAAAGATCATGTTTTTTTCTGATATATGCTTATTTTATCTTAAAATATTTGCCTTAATTTAAAAGGTTATTTGTTCTCTTGTACTTAAACATTTACATTTGTCATTGTGGTTTGGCTGGCAGAGACACTGGGATTATGTACATATTGCCATTTGTCAAAATACTAAAGTAGCATGAAAAACCTGCATTTACTGCTTCTGCCCATCAGACTTCTTTGAAGAGCACTGAGTCCTTTATTTTTCTGAAGGCAAAGCAAAAAGAACATAAAATATTAAAAACAGTTTTGAAGAAAACTTGGTTTTGTTTAGAAGCGATTATAGCTTCTACTCGAAGCATGTGCAACAGCTCAAAAAAAGAGAAACCAAATACACATTTTTACATATATATACATAGCTGCACCTATGTTTGTATATATATTAAACAGAACATATACACATATACTGCTGAGAACAAGAATACATGTCTGTCAATCTATCTATTTACTAGTACTCTACTGAAGTCTTAAGGCTTGCTTATTGTACATCAGGTTTTCTTCAGCAATTATTCACAGGATATCACAAGATTCACTCTAAAGTCCAGATGATGAAAGAGGGTACTCAGTCATTCTGCTTACATGTAAGTGGTCAGTCCACAAATAGTTTATTTCTAAAATAATCCTGACCAGTAGCTACTGAAAGACAGCAGATGTGACCTTTTTTTTCAGAATATTTGATTAAGCCCAAGTTTTGCTGGACAACAATATTTTTTCTAGTTTTTAAGGAAACTGATGAATCTCATATTAACAGCTGTCCAAATTATTATTATATAACTGTGGTGCCATCACTGTAAATTGGTGTATTTTCTTGTCAAGCGATGGTAGTACCATTATGAGGAATAATAGGATTTCTTTGCTCTGGATCCTGAAGTGTCACTTATAATGAAAACTAACTCAGCAAGAACCAGTAAAACATTATTTCTAGCTAATCTGTAGTAATTTCTACTACATTTTCTCATGAGAATGTACTGCCTTCCATTCTCCCTTTAGAGCATGGAAGCAGCAACAATTTGGATAAATAAAATGGTTGTTCAGAAATGCCTAAGATGAAAAATATCTTTAGTTGGTTTCCTTCAAAAACAAAAAGTAAAAATCTACAGATAGCCAATAACATAGATTAGAACAGACTGCATATCATGTGTTTTCACAGGAAACTCAAAGAAGAGGCTTTTATTATTATAATACTAGGGAAATTACTTCATAGATGTGTTGGAAAATTTTTCATAATGAGTGGAACTGCAATGAGAAAATGTGTTAATTTGAACATTCTGGATGTTAAAACAGGGACAAAGGTTATATCTTAGTTCAAGCCTGGTGAATTCTGCAGGTACTACTAGCTCTGTCATATGGAAATTCCAGAAACTACAACATGACACCTGTTCATCTGCTGCTTTCTGTACATTAACTCACACACAAAGAGAAAACTATGTTCATCACCATTTGAAAAGCAGAAAATAGGAAACAATTTCTGCCTTATGGAGGCAAAATCTGTTAAAATAACTTGTGTGATTTCTTCTGAGGTTTTTTTTTAGATCTCACTGAAAGATAACTAACACTCTTTCCCAAGTTCTATTTCAATATAAATGACAGAGTAGTTTCCTGATAAGGCGTTTATGTGTTTATGAGTTTATATGAGTAATTATGCAGTAATGCAGTGTTTATTGCTGAAGTTCCTTTCCCCTTGTCTATTTTCAGTCGAATTTATGCCTCATGTAGAAGGTCCCACTATACACAGTCAGTCAAATAAGATGATTATCACAGTTTTTAACATTAATCTACTACTTCTTTATGTCCTGTGACAGATTCCAATTCCACCCAGTTCCAGGATATTTGGACAAAAAAAAGATGATCTGGTGGTTTTGGATAGAAAATATTATCCTTCTTTTTTCTTTTTTTCTTTTTCTTTTTTTTTTCTTTTTTTTTTTTTTTTTCCAGACCAGTTTCATAGAAGTTCCTAAACAAAATCTGCTAACAAATACTTCTTATTGAATTTTTCCATATGTTTAGTCTTTCTATAGCCTAGGGGACAATAAGAAACAAAGGTCTTGGCCCATTCTTAGCCTAATAAAAATTACATAGATTCAAAGTAACTCAATATGAGCAAATGGTTTCTGTTGCTTTCAGTGAAGTTACACTGCACAGACATTTTTGTAACAATATCTACAAGCCTGTTGTCTCTTTGAGGGTTTGATTCTTTCAGCTAATTCTGGTTCTTCTAGACAATGAGTTAAGAAACTCAGGACTCCACAGGGGAAAAAGATAACATAACCATAACAGAAAAGTGAAATACTATAAGAATTAAAGCTATCTATCATATGTTTGGAAAGAAATCACAGTGTATGTAGTTTTTAGCATGATCTTTCTCTACTATTCATTTAAAAGAAAAACAAATATGTAATGATCCTTTATTAAGCTGTGGTAAATTTCAAACTTTATATGGTGGACTTCTGCTCTGGAAAAAATTATTGTAAGAAAAATAAGCATTCTCACCTGTCCACAGTGCACGCAGAAATTTGTGCAAGTCATGTTTGTGTCTTGTTCAACCTTTTGGAGCAGAATTTACTTTTCTGCCTATAGGATTTTAGGCTCTGGAATACTCTCCTACATTTCACTTTGTGGTCTGCAATGACAAACCTCAGCTTTTTGCCTAACTGTAAATTCACATGTGCAAAATAAATAAATGCATAGACAAATACTCACAATGATAGCAAGTTAAAAATACAATAAGGCTTGTTTGAAGGTTGTGGTTCTTTAAGAGTTCTTGGTTGGCACCAGCCCCTGAGTAATGAGGAAATGTCCAACTCAATAACTATAAAATGGATTGAATCAGCTCACAGAGATGCAGCACTGGAAGCAGTGCTGACTTTGGTTATTTCACAACCACTAGACATGTCATTATAAACTAGAAGTTAATCAATTCTGAAAGTGATTGTGGAGCACAGCTGGAAAGAAAAGCTGACCTGAGGGGGGAAAAAGCATGTTCTCAAGTTTTGAAAGAGGGACTCAGCACATTATATATATACTTTTTAAAATTATTTTAATAAAGCAGATGTTCATATAATATCTGATACAAAATACTAATTCCTGGTTTACTGATGAACTAATTAGAAATACACATCCTGAATTTGAGTAGGGTAGTAACAAACCTTATTCAAGATAGGAAAAGGAAACAGAAGAGGAAGAGGAACAGGAACGGGTACAGGGAAAAAGAAAAGGAAAAGAAAAAGGAAAAGGGGAAAAAAAAAAGGTCCTGTAACTTTTAAAAAGTACACTGAGCAGATGCAAAAGAATTGATAAGTTTTGAATATCCCAGAACTATGTCCTTGAATTGGAATTATAAAGATAGCTGACATTTACTGTTTAGCATTTCTCTCAGTTCAGAGCAAGGCTGAGTTCCTCTTTAAAAAGTTACACATGTGATAAAAAGAGTCCAGGAACCATTTAGCCACAAAATGCAAGTGCTTCTATGGCTCCAAGTCCCATTCTGTCAGGTGTCTTACAATATTTGATCTAACCACTTGCATAGGACTTTTGCAACTCCTTTTCCCACCTGGAAAATAGAGGCATGTTGTGATAGGCATGGTATGCAAAGTTACACAAATAATCATGGTAAAGAGAAATTTCATCTTCCAGCTACCTTTGTTTGCTAACTTCTGGACTATTCACTGAAGTGGAGGAGAAAATGGTGTTTAATTTCAAAGAGATTTTTAAAAATAAGGTGATCTATTTCTCTGATATATATACCAAATTATTGATGAAAATACTGTGTCTGAGAAGAGGCTTCAGATCAGATAGCATAATTATTGATGAATTTTAGCAGCTGAGACTGAATGTTGTGTAGTCTCCATCCTTGCAGGTTTTTGAAACCTGACCGCATAAAGTATTGAACAATCTGGTCTGATCTCACTGTTGGGCATTCTTCGAGGAGTTCGGAGTAGATGCCTCTGAGACCCCTTCTTAAATGACTCTCTGTATTAGCTACAACTGTCTCTCTGAAATCAAGCAGAAGGTCTAATGGACAGTATGTAAACACATCTTAACTATTAAGGCAAAGTTTTCACCTTCCTGCTTTAAGAGGTGTGGTTCAGAAAAATGTGTGTGGTTCAAAGCATCCACTTAAGAAAGCAACAGTTTGTGGAGTTCAGATGTAGTATCTTCAGAAGATCACTCTTTCCTGACAAGGATGAGGTTAAGCAGTATCTTAGTCTGTAAACAGTCCTACTCACTTTAACAATACTAGCTAGTGAGTTGACTCCAGCTGCCTGTGTTTAAGGGTACCAAAAATCAGTGATAGCAGGTTCTGCTATCTTATGTCCAAGAATTCTAACTAAAGGTAGTAACGAAAAGTCAAACAGCCAAAAGTCTACTTGTATGTGTAAACATACAGTAGCAGCGTCCATTACTTCTTTCAGTGATGCTACTCTCAAACGCAAATTAGGGTTCCCAAATCTAACTGGCAATGCCGCTCGTCAAAAGCGAGAAAGCAGTACCACTTCTACCTTTTCTCTTGCCAAGCCCTGTCCTGGTTGTGACATTGATTTTAATGGAAGTGCAGAGGTGTAAATTGCCACACGGCGTGACTGACCCCATCAGAAGGCATTAGTGCACTCCACGCATGAGCAGAGTCTCAGCAGAGAGATGTAGTAGGCAGGACCTACTTATGTGGCCTTATGTAGAGTGTAGTCCTACTCTTTAGGACAAATTCTCTGAATTTCTTCTCTTCCTCATGGAACTTATGAGCACCTCATAAGCTGCTGGCTGAAAAATTACCTCTCTCATTAACGGTGAAAAGCAGCTTCCTCTATGTGGCAAGTTGTTTAACTTATTCAATTGAGTTAATTTACTAGTGTCAGCTACACATTTACGTGGACCTGGGAAAGTTATTAATAAACAATGGTGCAACCTTTTTTTTAAATGCAGAAAACCTTACTCATGATCTGAACTTTCACCTGATACATACAGACAGAAGCTCAAATTCTCTTCTATGAAAGAATGGAATTTCTTTTACTTGACTGAGGTGTTGGAACATAGTGAGGAAAATAACAAAACGTTGTAAGTGAAATAGCTGTAATGGTTGAGTCATTCATATGCAATCCCCAATAACTGAGTTGAGAGTCTGTAATTATAATGTGAAGGATCTTCTCATTAAAAGCTAAAATACAAATGGAATTGGTCATAATTTTCTAAATTGATTCTCTCTTTCCTCATTTGACAGAAAAGTATACATATGGAAATCATCATTTTTTGATATCTCTCCTTCTAGCAAACCCCCAGATGCAGAGTAATGAGCTAAGGAGAAGGAACCTCCTCCATGTCAACCTTTTCACAGAAAAATAAAGAAAATCTATAGTTTACCTCATACTACACAGAGGAAATTGCTACTCCATCCTTTGGGTACAGAAACTAAAGAGAATGATAAATCATAGATTCATAGAATAACTGCAGTTAAAAGGGGTTTTTGGAGATGACCTGATGCAACACACCTTTCCCAACCAGGGCTAGCCTTGAAGGCATGGTGTTTCCCAGTTGCACACCAATTGGACTGAAAATAAAAGGGTCACATTTGGGTGTTGCATCCAAATAGGTCTTAGCAACTACTACCAGGGGCGGAAAAAAAAAATAGTAATATCTTTTTGATCCGACTGTAGAAGTGGGTATCATCTTAACCAGGAGGAGAAAGCTTTTTGAACAGTGTCACAGACACTTATTTGACAGGGTCCCATGTGTAGCGCTAGCAGTTGATTCAAAAATGAAACATCAAAGGGTCCACCATGAATTTTAGTGTTTCTCAACTGATTATCAACTGGTTTTCATTTAGTTCAATATTATAGGCAAATTACTTTCCGCTTCTTAAAGAACATTTTTCCACTTACGGTCCTGTGAAAAGTATCAAGAGCATTTTCTTTTTTACTCTTACAGGTTAAAATAATGTTGTTTGGTTTAGTTTGTTTTGGTTTGGTTTGGTTTGGTTTTTTAAGGTTCCTTCTGAGTTGACATCCTATGTGTATTTTTCCACTTATTTATTAACTGTGTCAGACCTTCAAGCAGTTTTACAATGGAAACCATAACAATAGTTCCCACTCTGCTGGATTCCAGACTCTGTATCATTGGATGCTCAAAAAGCATAAAAGTGTGTCACATACTAAGAGAAGCAAAGTACAGAATACTATTGTATTGTCTCATGCACCTGTTTCCTTCTAACATGTTACAAGTATAACCAAATTAAATTTATTGTTGATTAAGTAGCCCTTATTTTGTGTGATGACATGCTTTTAGTCTTAACTTGACTATGCTCTAAACAAATAATATCTTCATTAATTGCTTTCAATATCAGTCCTAAAGAAACATTCACAATAAATTAAATATTTTACATCAAAAAAGCTCTACAGTTTTAAGCTTACTCCATAGGTGGATTATGTATGTCCCTTGTTAGGAGCATTTGTCTAAGTTGCTTATTAGTATAACAAAGTACAAATAGCCTTTCAATTTGTGCATTGACTTATGAAGTACTGAAGATTTTTAGTACTGCTAGCAAATTTCATCATAAAATACCAGAGAAGCACTAGGAGAAGACTGAAGTAAGGTGCCTGCCATTTTAGCAGCATTTGCCTCTGTTTTTGTAAATGTCAAATGTTACATGTAGTGAGTGCTCTGCTGCTTTTTCTTGCACAGTACTGCCCAAACTCTTGGTCACATCCTCTGGTTAAACCAGCTGACTGTTGCTGATCACAGTGTCTGTTCCCTCAGATGAAAGTGAAATTAATGGGATAGGACAGGTACTACCTGTCATAGGAAGTAGGCTATTTAAGCCATTCTGTCATAAAGCATACAAATGTGAAGATTAATTAATAGTTATGGTAGTGCTATTAGTCACAAGGCACCTGTGGCAAAACTACTGCCTGCTAATGCCTTTTGAAGCACTTAGGCAAGCCATGTTTATGACTGTTTTCTCATAGTTAACTTCATTCAGTTCTTGCACTTGTTCTCCTTTTTGTTAAGTTGCATTTTAACAAAATGCTGAGAATTTGAATAGACATTTCCTCATTGCACTCACTTAATGATTCTGCATAAGCTGCTTACTCTATTAATATTTACATGCTTTTTCTTTAAATACATGTTAGTGTAGCTAGTGAAATTTGAAAACACGCTCAGACCTTTCTAACAATACTCCTCCGAAGATGAACAAACCTGGAAGCAGTGGTTTATTTTTAAAGGAATTAGAAGGAAGGAAATCAACACCAATCGTGCACACGCTTTAGCACCTGTGGAAAGTAATGATGTGAATACTCAGTTGGAGATCAATAACAAGCATTTTAGCATACAGTTAATGCATTCTTCAGTGATTGCAAGGTCAAACTCATGTCTTCTTATTTGGATAGTAGCAACACCTTAAATATATGAGACATAATGCCCTTTAAGACATCATTTTAGCATGCATGGTCACTTCTGAGTACTACCAGTACTATAATTGAGGAAAGGATTGGTGTTTCTTTGTCAACTTTTATCACTAGATCAAATATCACTTAATAATTATTACATTCACAAACTATTTAACATCACTGGAAGGCACTTTGAGATCCTATTCTGGGATGAACTTGTATTTCCCTATGTGACTGTAAATCAAGCTCTGATTAGTGTAAACTAGCTGTATTCCTAAAGGAACAAATTTAAAAAAAAAACAAAAAAACCCACAGGCAGCAAACAAATAAAATCCTTTTTTTTTAATGCCCACTTTTTTTCTTTTCACCTGCAAAATACTTCTGTAACTGTTCCAGTAACACATATGTAATAATTGCTTTCCCACATTTCAGGATTTTCTTGTCCCATACCATAAACCACCCACACAGCCAGCACCTCCACTGGAAGAAAATTCATAGAACACGGAGCGTTCTATCTCCCTCTATTATAAATGTGTATAGTTGCAAAAAAAAAGTCTGTATATTGGAGGAGATATTTGGAGAAAAATATTAATACCTCATTTACTTTTGCTCATATCTCTAGAGGCACCATGAAAATTCAGAACACAGATCACGCTTTCCAGTTCTGTGCAAAGATAAAAAAGGAAGTAACTGAAGTTTTGTCTCTGGATGATGTGAGGAATCAGATGAAATAGAAAACATCCAAGAACCAAGCTGGAAGCAGAGCTGACAATGACATCTTGGTAGAGAAGAAAAATGGCAACACGCTGATTTTTGTTCTAGGGAGGTTGAGGGTTGGCTAACTTTTCCTGCTCTCAGCAGGATATAATTGCAACATAGCACAGCAAAATGAACAGCCCACCCACAAGTGACTTCAAGAACATATCATATTATTTGTTTTAGCATAAACATTCTTTTACTTGGCAGTTCTGTTCTTGGATTAAATATATTCAGCTCTTTCCCTTTTGTTTCCCTTTTCCATTGTAGAACTTGAATTAAGACATCAGCTCCTTCTTCATTATTTGCCAATATTCAAGACAGAAACATTGCACTAGAGGCACAATGACAAAGAGGGTTCATTAGCAAGAAACATCAGTATACCTTTGTGACTTCAAAAGCCCAAACATAAAGGAGAAAGTGGGCTGTATTAATGAAATAAGTAAATAGACTAACACATCTTAATTGTGTATAGGTTAAGTCATATATGGATCGCAGTTCTTAATTTAGAAATCTTCAAAACACCCATTATAAAATCACAAAAAAATATCTCAGGGCAGAGTAAAGTACAGTACACAATTTAACAGTATACACCCGACTTTTGAGTTAAGACTAAAATGATGTAAGAAACTGGGGCTGCAACATAGTCACAGAACCATAATATGACAAAAAGCCTTATAAACTATCAAAACTAGAAACATTTGTGAGTTGATAGGATCTAATATTGTCCCTGATCTGCTATCAAGGAAAAATAATACTATAAGGTTGTGTCATTCAAGTGACAGAAATAAGCAGAGTTCAGAGAAGCATTGAACAGTGCAGCAGAGGTGAATCTTTCTTTACTTACCTACTGATCTGAGGGATCAGTAGTTTGAAAGCTTGTGTAGATGGTTTACTTTGGCTAGCTGCCAGTCCCAGCCACTCTTTCACTCCCACTCCTCAACAGCACAGGGGGAGAAAATTAAATGAAAAAACTTGTGTTGACATAAAGGCAGTCTAATAAGAAAAGCAAAAGCTGCTTGCAGAAGCAAAGTAAAAAGAGGAACTTGTTCACTACTTCCCATCGGTAGGCAGATGTCCAGCCATTTTCAGTACACATGGTGTGCCCACAGTCTACACTTGCTTGGGAAGACAAGTGTCATAACCATTAACAGCCCCTAAATGTTTTCCTTTCCCTCAGCTTTTATTTCTGTCTCTGGGGACATTCAAAACCTGTCTCAACACATTCCTGTGTAACCTCATCTAGGTGTTCTCTTCCGGCAGGGGGATCAGACTAGATGATCTTCCAAGGTCCCTTCCAACTCCTAACATTCTGTAATTCTGTGAATCTGTGAACATCATATAGTGTGGACTATCCCTTTAGTCAGTTTGTGTCAGATATACTGGCTGTGTTCCCTCCCAACCTCTTGCCTAGCCCTAGCCTTTGGGCGGGAAGGGAACGGAAAGAAAACCTTGACACTATGCAATCACTGCTCAACAGTAGCCAAAACACTGGTGTGTTATCAGTTTATACAGTACATCAGTGAATAATTTCAGAAAAAAATGTTTCTACACAATCGCACAATTATTCATATTATCACTTTGCAAATGGTTACAAAAAAAGCTTACTAGTTTGAACTCCTTCCATTATTTTAATGAAGTTTGTAGACTAAAGTTGGGCCTAGTGAGCTCAGTCAGGATAGACTGGACATGGAATTACCTATATCCACACACCTACACAGACTGAGCTACCCAGCAGTTAATTTACTCATATACATTACAGTTAATATCCTATTCATGGCAGTTTGTCAAAGGCATTTAGTATTTGACACCCGTACAGCTTCCTTCGCTGGTATGAGGCACATTCAGTTCCTTCAGCACAAACTGTTAGGCTAGAGTGTTCACACACATTCAGCAGAGGATTATCCCAGAATATTGAAGCAAATCACATGGAAGCTGTGCTCCTGCATACAGTGATACTCAAATCATCATGATTTCAGTCTGTGTACACAGCACTGCATAGACATCACACCTCTTCTTTCTAGCCTTCATAAAGAAGAGTAAAGCTCACACTAGTCTTAACAAACAACAAAAAGCAACATATTTTGAATCCACTTTAAAATAATCCTACAAAAAAATTCAAGACAAAGTGAGATTGCAACTACCAGCTTTTTTGAAAACCTTATTTGACTGCCAACTACCTCATTTTCCTATTGGTGCAATGAATTCAGAATACTCAGTCTCTTCCAAGTCTGGATCTTCATATTTCAAAGTATCTTGAATCTTTCTAGGAATTTATTCCTTTGGGCTTTACTTGTTTTATTGAGTTCTCATTAAACAATTCCTTGTTGCATTTTTACTGGTGATATATGTGGGAATCTGCCGTTATTTCTGTTTCAAAGAGCCAGGCATAAAACAGACAGTGCTCAGCACTCAATTCTCTAGTTCAAAATTTTCTTTAGAATTTGTTCAAGACTGAAAGCAATAAATAAATCTGTATTCAAATGAGGTAGGTTTTTGCCACATATCCTTTAAAGTTGTTGACCAATTTAAAGTCTTGGTCCCTGGGTGGGAAGAGGGTGGGATGAGAAACATTGGCAAGGAGCTGCCTGTTATATATCTCATTCTTTTGTCCAAGGGCTAATAATTCATATATTAACAACAGAAAATTTTAAAAAATAGTTGACTAGGCCTATCAAAACATTGCTTCATTACTATTTGTATATATATATGGTTCCAAAAACCTCAGTAAGAATGAATTTTATATTCAGCACATTTTAACATATCATACATTACAATTCAAATCCCCAAGCATATATCCAAATTGGACTTTACTAATCATAACATTATTGTTCAGATAGGCCATGATAAACACTTAAATAGCAAAATTAAGTATTTTTTAAGTTCTACAACATGAGTATTTTGAAGCATCAAAATGCAAGCTACATCACCTGATTTTCAATACCTGAACATTTTCCCCTCTGAGAAGTTTCTTTTAATTTATATGCCTAAGTTTATCTTTAGAAGCTTAACCTAACAATACCATTTGTGAAAACATTAAAAATTCTGTTTCTGTGTTTTAGCAGAGCACTGAAGTCTAATTATTATTCTAGAAAATAACCATTGGATGATTCCCAGAAAATTACGTTAAACTCAATATTAAAAACATACTTTTCTCTTAAGTAAAAGCAACTATAGAAATTAGAAGGCATTGATAATTCTGAATAGATCTTGTTGCCAAGATGTCCTTCAATTTTTCGTGAGTTTCAATCTAGCCAAAGTCAGTACAAATGCAAAGTTGTTTCATAGCATTTCAGCAGTCACATTTCTCATGGTCAGAGCCAATTGTCTCTGAACATGGCTACTCCACATGCTTGTTCCCTGACCTCTTTCTGCAGACTTGAAATGATTTAGCTCTCTAGTGCCATTAGGTATACCAATTCAAACAATGGTGATTGTAGAGCATGTGTCACTCACAGATGCAGAAAGTAACTATAACGTCTAACTTGGAGATTAGGATACTACAAACATATGTATCTGCAAATGGCAATTTATTAATTACTTTTGATTGTCTTACAAATTATTTTTGATTCTTCTCTGGCACATATAGACCATAATTACTTCTGCTTCTCAAGGCTTCATATGAGTTTACCTTTGAGCATTAGACTGGTACTGACACAAATGTTAAGCACTAGATAACTAACAAAGATTTTGTATGTGCAAGTGCCAATGCCCAATTAAAAGTCTGGCAGGTTTTCAAAGTTATTTTTTGAATCATGTCAAAAATAAAATGGCAGACACAAATGTCACATTAGGATTGCTTTATAATGTATCTTACACTACTTAAGACAGCAACAAAACCAAGTAAATCACACACATAATTTTACTATTTACACAGATATAGCAGAATAGATGTTCCTCATCCCCACCAATGCCTTGTCTCAAGACAAAAGTCTAAATTATGATCACTTGAATTGCTCAAGAACAAAGAGGAAAGAAGGAATTTGAAAAATGACAACTGCTGAATTACAGTCATTTCAAATGATTGGCTGGCTCCAAAATGGTGGAGTATATTTATTTCAAGCTTTCCAAGAGGATAACTAAGGAATCAGAGAAATTGTCACAGAAAATGAAATTTTAGGGAAACCATCTACAGCAGACACTGTAAGGGAGAACTGAACCATCATCTCAGTTGTGAACTACAGTATTGCTGAAACCATTAGACCTGAAAAGTCTGAGCTCATACGGTAAAACCAGCACAGCATGGGGGCACAGATATTCTGCATAGTGTACATCACCATTCTGTTAATTTTCCGCAGTGTCTCTAGTCCTTTTTTGTTTGAGATTCAGAGAAGTATGGATCTTATCTCAGGTCTTGAATTTTTGTTTCTTGACGGAAGCAGTTGATATAACATTGTGCTACTGTCAGTGTGTTGAAGTCTGAGAACTCTTATAGCAAAATTCACAAGGAACATAGTTGTCAAGGTTTGATTGCAGGGTGACAATAAACCATGGCAGATGTTTTGTTAATCTCCTCATCCCCTCCCAGACTGCTCGGCCCCCCTCTCCCCTCTAAGTACAGGTGATAGGAAGGCAAAGAAGGACCAAAAGAGAGTTGGAAAAAGTTTAAAATGTTTTACTAATGTTAGTAATAAAATAGAGAAAATGATAAAAAATATACGAAACCAATCTTGAAAGTCCTGGCAAATCAGAATTGCTCTGGCAGATGTAGGGACAGCACCCAGAAGTCCTGGGTTGGACTCTGCAGCAAACCGGAACTGGATTCAGTCTGTCACTAGGCCTCAGTTTGCAGGGATGACTCACAAGGTCCTCTCCTAATGTCAGCCATAGTCCAAGAAGAGAAAAAAGGGACGAGATCCTTGTGAACTCCCACTTTTATATGAAGTATCATGTGAATGGGATGGAATACTTAGTTGGTCAGTTTTAGTCACCTGTTCAGTTTGCTCCTCCTTGCCCCTCTCACTTATGGGACATATATCCTTATCAGCGATCTTGCATTCCATTGCTATGTCTACCAAAACATGTATCTTACTTTAGAAAAGTGCAGTTACTAAGATGACTTTAGCTGAAAGGAAAATTTACTAAAAGAGAAACTTGTCTTGTTTTTAACAAAACAGGACAATAGTGCAGTACAAACCTGGTCAAACAATGAAAATGGAAATGAGAGAAAACTAGGATTGTAAACAATTATTTTTGATTGTTACTCTCTGAAGTAGAAAACTAAGATCATGTATATAATTAAGCTGAACATAATTTATTTTTTAAGGTTCCTAGATATGTTATTTGTGGCCTGAGTCAATGTACAGCATGTTTCTTTAGGACCTAAGCTAAGACAATGCCCCTAATGATTCTTCAGCTCTCCAGTCCATGGTAGCAATCCTGCAGATATTTTGGACTGTTTGGCTCCTTAAAGTGGTCTTTCCAGGATGATTGCAGTAATCTACAAATATATTTGAAATAGTTGGTAACAATTTAGAAACGGAATTTTGAACTTAATGTTGTCTCACTATATAGAGATAGTTACTGAGATCACCAGGCAGTTTTCTAAAATGCACAGGTTTAAGTAGATTACTACCAAAACTGACACATGGCTTCCTCAAAACAAATACTGGGACTTACCTTGACAAGTGAATAGATGTATCTTGCTAATCTCGGTATATGTAACCTTCCAGACTGTCTTCTGCATTTGTACAAAAATGGAATTGATATACATACAATCTATTTTTTAATCCATGCTGTTGGACATCATATTTTCCTGACAATTAAGTTCTCAATAGTATACTATCCATGTTCCATATTCACTGACAAAAAAAAAAAAAAACAAAAACAAAAACATATGCTAAGAGCAAAAACACTCTTATGCACCATATAGCAATTTCCTGAATTTTATTTGTAAAAGCAACATTAACCGAAGTTTTATAATTCCATACCTTTTAGTGTGAAAACATGAGAGGCAGCAAGCCGGAATGAGAAAATGAGATTTTTCAAAAGTAGCAGATTATTATTAAACATCAACAATCTTTTCCCTGTAAGTACATAAACAATAATGTAGAAATTCTAAAATAAAAAGTGAGGTCATACAAGCTTTAGGGTAAAATATGTGGCAAATTTACTGGTTGTAGCAAATAATGCCTCCGATTTAGGTTATCAATTATGTGTCATGAAAACAGTCTGACAAGGAAGATCAAGTGGCTGGGTCACCTCATCTGCTTTCATATGCAGAAGCTAAAAAGATCTTTTTAATTAACTCCCAAGGAAACTCTATTTGAGTGCCAAAAGCCTTGTCTATACTGGCCAGCAAAACATGTAGACATAGCTCTCTTCCCCCCCCCCCCCCCCATTATTATGCTTTTGGGTTGCTTATGCACAAAAAGTCGATCTGTCTCCTCCACATTAATTTCAGCTCAGCAACTTCCTGTCTCAAACTGCTTTGTAAAGCTGCTGTATGCTGTTAGACAGCTGTTTTTCACCTCACAGAAGTAAAATGAACCCTAGACATTTTCTTTTCATATACAGGCTTTGATTTTATAAAGTCTGCAGAAGCAAACTTATCTGGATCCCTAAGACTAAAGTAGGGCACTTCCCTGTCAGAACTAAACAGCTAAAAAAGATGCATTGGTGTCTGTGAAAATGATATCCTACAATTGAAACAAAAATAGAGATCTAAGGATCACTGCAGAAGTGAAAGATTAGACTTCACTGACAATAACAGAAGATGATCTGCATGAAGTATCAGAGCTGCTGAGTGAAATGGTGTCATCAAAACTCAACTAACATAGAATGTCCACTGCTTTCCCATCAATGAACACGTAGAATTATATTTGTTCCAGAAGTCTGTAGTCTAGATCATGTACTTGGGACAGAGCTTGGCATTGACTTTGGATTTTAAAAGACTAGAATGATTATTTAACCATACATGAGTTAATGCTACAACTGACATTTGGTTCATGAGTACTGAGAGACAACTGAATACTCTTTTCTGTAAGGTTACACAAATGTTTAGGGGTTTTGTTCATTTCTTATTTCAGTGCTGCCCTGGAATCCTTGGACGTTAGCACACAGCCAGTAATGTATGATAGCAGTTTCTCACAGAGATGCTCTATATATGTGGCTGGCTTTGGTTTGGGGTATTTTTGTGAACTAGGGGATATGAAAAGCATTGCTCTCAGTCAGACATACTTTAATAACCTGTTTTCTAGTTTCCCTTTAAAACAGCCTCCTCAGGGCATCAAATATTGTGGTGTCAGTTATTGCTCCACAATAAAATGACATTTTAAACTAAAGTTAAAAATTAATATTAATAATATAAAATCCAAAAATTATCCTCTGTAAGTCTTCCTGACTAGGAAAGCAAGAGCCACTGGAAGTCATTGTCCTTTATTTAAATTATACCTAGCAAAATCCTATAGCATTTTTTATTTTAAGTTGCTCATATAAGAGAAGTATTGAAAACCTGGCTATCATTTAATATCCCTCTGGACAGATCTATAGTGCATTTTTCTCAGCAGGGCAAATAGGCCAGCACAGATACATGTGCTAGTCTGCTTTTATTTCCCAAGCTAAGAGGACTACCCAAAGCAGCCACCCACAGGTTCTTCACAAAGAAGCTAAAGCAAATTTATTCTATAAAATAATACCAAAGAATTACCTTTGAGATTATTACCACAAGAAGAAAAAAGTGAGCGGTTCAATATTAAAAACTTACTTAACGTTTACTGTGTGGTATACCTTCGTAGGGATGTGAAGAGAAGTGGATAACTCCAGGAGACAATATCCCTCCCCAGTCTCTGGCCCCCCAGAAATCCCTCTCAGTGCTTAGAAGTCTATTGTTTGATCTTGATAGGGAGAGAGGAGGTGAAGGAGAGGCTGGAAGGGGACAGTTCTGCTTAACGAGATGAAAATTGGAGTAAAATTCAGACTTAAATCTAATATTGAAATAGTAACCTGTGATATTAACAAGCATCAATGATTCCTTTCAAACAGGAGGTTGCAGAAGGTGAAAAGCAGCAAATACATCAAAACATCAGTATGTTATCAACATTCTTATCATACCAAATCCAAAACACAGCGCTATACCAGCCACCAGGAAGAAAATTAACTCTATCCAAGCTGAAACCAGAACAGCAAGATAGCAAATCTCCTGCTTTCATACTCTAGCTATGCCAGAAAATTTGAAAGATAGAACAGAACTAGTGTAATTGTTGTGGCCATTTGTCTCTGCTATTTTACAGCCCATGTTATGTACACATCAATGTGCTCTAAGAATACCACGTTCCACTTTACCCACTTTGCATATGCTCAGATGCTGAAATAGAGCCAATGCGATTCTCCTAATGCTTTGAAGCAGTCCACCAGCAAAGCAGTGATTAAATCCCCGATGTTTGGTGCATCAGCTTCGCACCACAGTTCTGGAGTCACAAGCACTAAAGTTCAAGGAATCACAAAATCACAGAATGTTAGGGATTAGAAGGGACCTCGAAAGATCATCTAGTCCAAAATCCCTGCCAGAGCAGGAACACCTAGATGAGGTTACACAGAAAGGTGTCCAGGCAGGTTTTGAATGCCTCCAGAGTAAGAAACTCCACAACCCCCCTGGGCAGCCTGTTTCAGTGTTCTGTCATCCTCACTGAGAAGAAGTTTCTTCTCAAATTTAAGTGGAACCTCCTCTCTACCAGTTTGAACCCATTACCCCTTGTCCTATCATTGGTTGTCACTGAGAAGAGCCTGGCTCCATCCTCGTGATGCTCACCCTTTATATATTTGTAAACATTAATGAGGTCACCCCTCAGTCTCCTCTTCTCCAAGCCAAAGAGACCCAGCTCCCTCAACCTTTCCTCATAAGGGAGATGCTCCACTCCCTTAATCATCTTCGTTGCCCTACGCTGGACCCTCTCCAGCAGTTCCCTGTCCTTCTTGAACTGCGGGACCCAGAACTGGACACAATATTGCAGATGTGCTCTCACCAGGGCAGAGTAGAGGGGAAGGAGAACCTCTCTCAACCTACTAACCACCCCCCTTCTAATACACCCCAGGATGCCATTGGCCTTCCTGGCCACAAGGGCACAGTGCTGGTTCATGGTCATCCTGCTGTCCACCAGGACTCCCAGATTCCTTTTCACTATGCTGCTGTCTAATAGGTCATTCCCCAACTTATACTGGAACCTGGGTTTGTTCCTACCCAGATGCAATACTCTACTCTTTCCCTTGTTATATTTCATTAAATTTTTCCCCACCCAACTCTCCAGCCTGTCCAGGTCCCGCTGGATGGCAGCACAGCCTTCTGGCGTATCAGCCACTCCTCCCAGCTTGGTGTCATCAGCAAACTTGCTGATAGTACACTCTATTCCCTCATCCAAATCATTGATGAATATATTGAATAATATTGGCCCCAGTACTAACCCCTGAGGCACTCCACTAGATACAGGCCTCCAACTAGACTCCATGCATTGACCACGACTCTCTGGCTTCTTCCCTTCAGCCAGTTTGTAGTCCACCTCACTACCCGATCATCCAGACCTCACTCCCTCAGTTTAGCTGTAAGGATGCTGTGGGAGACTGTGTCAAATGTCTTACTCAAGTCAAGGCAGACCATGTCCACCGCTCTGCCACCATCCATCCATCTTGTTATGTCCTCATAAAAGTCAATGAGGTTGGTCAAGCACGAATTTCCCTTGGTGAAGCCATGTTGACTGCCCCTAATGACCTTGATATGCCTTGAGATGGCACCAAGGGTAAGTTGTTCCATCAGTTTCCCAGGGATGGAGGTGAGGCTGACCGGTCTATAGTTACCCAGGTCCTCCTTCTTGCCATTTTTGAAGACTGGAGTGACATTTGCTTTCCTCCAGTCCTCAGGTACCTCTCCCGTTTCCCAAGACTTGGCAAAGATGATAGAGAGCGGTCCAGCAATGACCTCAACCAGCTCCCTCAGCACACATGGGTGCATCCCATCCGGACCCATGGATTTGTGGATGTCCAGATTGCTTAATTGTTCCCTAACCCAGTCCTCATCAACCAAGGCAGACTCCTCCATTGCCCTGACTTCCTCTGGGGCCTCAGAGGTACAGGGTTCCTCAGGACAGCCTCTGGCAGAGTAGACAAAGAAGGCGTCCAGTAACTCTGTCTTTTCTGTATCTTCTGTCACCAGGGCACCCACACCATTCATCAGTGGGCCTCCATTGCCCCTGGTGTTAGTTTTATCTGCCACATATTGGAAAAAGCTCTTCCTGTTGTCCTTGACCCCTCTCGCCAGATTTACTTCTAAGGAGGCCTTAGCTTTCCTAGTTGCCTCCCTACACCCTCTGACAACAGCCTTATATTCTCCCCAAGTGGCCAGCCCCTCCTTCCATGATCTATAAACTCTTCGCTTCCACTTGAGCATACCCAGCAGTTCCCTGTTTAACTACGCAGGTCTCCTGGCTCCCTTTGTTGACTTCCTATGTGTCGGGATGCTCTGATCTTGTGCCCGGTAGAAACAGTCCCTGAACACTAACCAACTATCTTGGGCCCCTTTACCTTCAAGCAGCCTTGCCCATGGGATTTCCCCTAGCAATTGCCTGAAAAGGCCAAAGTTTGCCCTGCTGAAGTCCAGGGTTGCAAATCTGCTTGCTATCCTGTTCCTGCCACATGAGATCCTGATCTCCACCATCTCATGGTCACCGCAACCAAAGCAGCCCTCAACCTTTACCACTTCAACCAGACCCTCCTTGTTAGTGAGGATGAGGTCCAGCAGTGCACCTCTTCTGATCGGCTCCTCCACCATTTGCATCAGAAAGTTATCGTCAAGGCACTGGAGGAACCTCCTAGACTGTGGCTGGCTCTCCAAGTAGTCCTTCCAACAAACATCAGGGAAGCTAAAATCCCCCACCACAACCAGGGCCTGTGACTGTGAGGCTACTCTCAGCTGTCTGTAGAATGCCTCACCAACTTCCTCACCCTGATCTGGTAGCCTATATTAGACGCCCACAATAGTATCACTCACCCCTGCCAGCCTGCCCCTTAATTTTAACCCATAGACTCTCAACTTGCTCCTCAACCATGCCTCAATACATTGTAGTTGCTCTCTCACATAAAGAGCTACTCCACCACCACGCCTGGCTGGCCTGTCTTTCCTGAAAAGAACATAGCCATCCATGACCACATTCCAGTCATGTGTGCCGTCCCACCATGTCTCCATAATTGCCACTAGGTCATAATCTCCTGCCTGAACACAGGTTTCTAACTCCTCCTGCTTATTCCCCATGCTGCACGCACTAGTGTACAGGCATTTCAAAGAGCGAGCTGAGCACACTGATTTCACCCTAGGGGTATGGGAGACCTCCCAGCCCTCATGAACTCTAGAGTGATGCCCCACTGATGCAAGCCCGTCTACAACCCCATCCCCCTTTGAGTCTAGATTAAAGCTCTTCAAATGAGCCCTGCTAATTCCTGTCCCAGTATCCTTTTGCACCAGCAAGATAAACCTTTCCCATGTATCACTGTTTGGACTGGTGTCTGGTAAAACCAGCCATTACCAAAGAACCCAAAGCCCTGCCTGTAGCACCAGTCTTGTAGCCAATTGTTTACAGACTGAATTTTTCTATTCCATCCCATATCATCACCCAAAACTGGAAGGAGGGAAGAGAAAATCACTTGAGCCCCAGACTCTTTTACCATCCGTCCCAAGGCCCTGAAATTCCTTTTCATTCCCCTCAGACTGTGGGATGCAGCTTCCTCCCCATCTGTTTGGAAGATCTGCAGTGGGTAGTAGTCCATTGGGTGCACCAGGTTGGGGAGCGTCCTGGTGATGTCCCTGATCCGAGCATCAGGTAGACTGCACACTTCCCTACGATGGGGGTCAACTCTGCAGTTGGGCCCTCTGTCCCCCTCAGAAGGGAATTGCCTACTACAATTACCCTTACAATTACCCAGTTATCACAAAACTGACATTCGCATCAGGCCTCAAAACTGCCAACTTTGAATACTCACTTTGCATTAGGCACCCCAAAGCCTGAGCTAAGCATCAGACTGTGTTACACATGCCAGCACACAGATGTGCAGCCTGCCAGGGGTAGCGGAACTGGACAGGGCGGGCACATGGTTTGTGCAACGGCTGAACCATGCACTTCTACAGCAGGAGCCAGAAAAGCAGCAAGGCAACATTCTCCAAATGAACACCTACCTAGGATAATCATGACAACAGTGAGCTGGCCTAGTGGATATCAGAGCAAGTGACAAGCGTGACACAAACGTAGTGGGAATGTAGGAAGTGGTCAGGGAATAAGGACCAGAACTAATAAAATGCCAAATATTAACACAACGGTGTGCACATTTGTATATAGTCTAGATGCCCTTTCTGCTTCAAGTCCAAATGCAAAGCAAATACGCTTAAAGCAATGTCTCCCAAACTGCCTTAGGTCAACATCATGTATCACAAACTCAGCAACATTTCTTAGGGCAGCTGCTGAAACCAGTGTGATAGTGTGATTGATCCGCATGCAGATAATAAAACCAAATCCATCAAAGTTTAGACACTTGTCTGCTTTTCTGCTTATTGAGTACCACAGATGACTCAAAGGTCATTTATCACCCTAAGAGTAGCTGATTATTCCTGCTCTATGATTTTCCTGAAGATGTTTTGGCTAATCACTTTGACTGTGTGCTACTAGTTAACATAGATGCTAGTTCTGATTTTACTGTGGGCACAGCAATAAACGCAAACTCTTTTTAACAGCTCCTGTTCCACATGTGCATCAAGTGAAACAACATCATGACATATCCCTAAGAGACATTGACATATTCATCTAATCAAAGTGCAGTGAATGCATACCACTTCCCTCAAAATGATAGGGAACCCACCAAAGAGGTTTGATGCGTTGCTTATCAGCATTCTGAATTGTAGCATAGCCAACTGTGTCTTTCCTGAAGTATTACACGTTGTACTTCCCTGGTGTGAATTGTCACAGGTTGTAGGCTATATAGACATTTCAAAGGTGCATTTACTATATTAACTTCACATTCAACTCTACTTTAAAAATTAGGCTGCTGTACACAGTCACACCACTTAAAC
This sequence comes from Columba livia, assembly GCF_036013475.1. Classification (NCBI taxonomy): domain Eukaryota; kingdom Metazoa; phylum Chordata; class Aves; order Columbiformes; family Columbidae; genus Columba; species Columba livia. The sequence continues at coordinate 83,350,785 of NC_088603.1, forward strand.
ATCCAACCCATGCACATACCTGCCAACATATTCACATTCTTGTCTAAAATATTTAGAGCTAATTGACCAAATTTCAAACTTGACAAAGGAGTACTGATCTTGGAGATAATCAGCTCACTGATCCACCTGGAATAACACCACACACACACACACACACACAAGTGAATTAGGTTTCAAATTCACCTTGAGGCCATGTGGTTGCTAGATCTGATGAGGTGGTAGCAGTTGACAGTGTATAAAGAAACTAGGACTCCCTCTTTTGTCATCCTCTGCAGTTAGAACATTTTAAGCATAATGTAAAACTGTGTCTCAGTTAAAAAGTCAATCAAGAGACAGAAATCTGGCTTCATTAGTTCATTAGTTGCTCACAGAACTGCTTGTTTACACTGAACACATATTGCAGGCATCAGAAGTATTTGTAGCAACTCATCTGTTTCTAAAAGCTGAGGATCTGCTGTCAATGCACCACCCTTCCCTTCCTCCATCATGTGCCCATAAATGCGTCTGTACTCTTGTACATTTAGTTCCAAATGATCCACACAGAATACATCCACACAACAAGCAAGAGAACAAACACAAAAGGGAAAGGCTAGTAGGGATTGTAATCACTTTTATCTATTATAAAGGGATTAATATCTAAGTTCTGCATGCTATGAATAGCAAAATTCAAACAAAATTTATTTCATTATTTATGTTTATAAATCTCCTAGCCGTGGGGAAGGAAAGATCTAAGTAAACAGTGACCATCTGGTTGTACGGCTCATTTGGCTATCTTATTTCTTGAATCAGATGAGACTATTACAGCTGGATTTTACATTTGAAAGTGGTACAGAAGTTCAGAGCCCAAAGAAGAATTTCAGTTCAGCAGTCTACCAGCATGCTCTATCTGATGCTCCTTAAATGTAAGCCATATAATATGTTTTAGAAATAACTGGCATATTAAATACTGCAAGTTTTGAATGCAGAAAGAAGGAAAATGTAGACATATAGTCTGCTTACAGTCATTAAAATTCTTTTCCATTTTTGATGAAAGTTCACTATGAAATGCTCATTTTCATGCAGACTACTGTTGTGCTGTGTCAAGTACAGGGGCCACAGCTGAAGTCAGAGACCTACTGTGCTAGTCACCACATGAGCACACAAACAAGTCAAACCCTTCCCTCAAGAGTTATCATCTAATTAGAGAGAAGGTAAGAGAAAAGGATTTAATGTCTATTTATTTTTACTCATACATATAAACAAATGTTGAGGGTTCCTCAAGGGAACTGCACATGTACTAACCGTTAAGAACTTTGACCTGCTGAGGACTAAGTCTCATTTTGACTATAGCTTAAATACCAGTGTGAACATTTAGAAGGCTCAGTTTAGCTTAAGATCTAAGCACGCCATCATTCCTTCCCATTTAATAACTGAGGTAAATCCCAGTACTGTGTATACCTACCCATTTTAATCATTGATCCCAAAAGACTTTTCCTAACATGCCGCACTTATTTAAGAATATAGCAAACACCGTATGGCTCTGTCTTGTGCTTTTCAGAAATCTTAAGCAAAATGAAGCTAGAATAATTTATATTTTAGCCAGCTGGATATTAAGAACATCAGGAACTTATTGGATTCTAGCAAAACACCATTACCAAAACAGGCATTAACTATCTACATTAATTAGAAGTGATCATTCCTTCTTTGACCTCTCTGTAAGGTGATGGAAAAAACACTGAACTTCCACCGAAATGTGTGAGAAGCTCCACACCTGTTTAGGAGTTGGAATCAAAAAATGTTTGTGGACTTTGCCCCAAAGCCATAGAGTAAGAAAGAGCCTGACACTCCTGAGAAGGATCCCAGACAGTCTATCTGTAAGCCCAGGCTTTGCCTCTACCAGAATGAATAATATTTGTAGCCCACAGCCCACATTGTTCACCCCCATGGAACTCATTCAGTCTGAGTTTTTCTACGTCCTCACAACTGCCTGTCAAGTAATTAATACATATTGTTGTTAGCTCTGTGCCATTTAGACAGCAATGTCAGTGTTTCCAGAATTCTCAGATGCAAATTTTCTATAGTTAATATTTAACATTTTTTTGTTAAGTGTGTACTAGTGTACACATATCAGTGCATACTTCTGTAGTGCTTAAAGAATGTATTTCACTGGAATCATGAGTGTTTTTTCTACTCATGTGAGGACAGAGGGATTTTAAATCAATAACATGTAAAGCAGCAACAGTGATCTAATTCACAACATTTTGAATCACAAGAGACTGTATGTCAGCAACATGATACGAATTAAGAAACCAGAGATAGTTCAAGCTCATATATAATCATATTCCTGAACTTGTCAGCTCATCTCACATCATATGTACACCTTCAACAAGGGTGAGGATTTTTGTTACAATTACAGTCTCGATATATTTTATTATTAACATTTTATTCTTTTTTTTGCACTAATTTATAGCTGTAGTATCTGAGATTTTTCAAGTGGACTTAAATCAGTCTCCTCCCAGTGCCCCATAGTTTGTGGCTTGCATTTCCAACCACTCTTTCAGGTCTGGGAAGGAGAGACCTTTTCTTGGCACTCCCTCACTGAAGAACTCATCCTTCAGCAGCTTCCTTTGTGCAGAAACTAATTGTATTACATAATATATGTCTGGTCACATTGAGGGTTAAGTAGCCTGCGGTACAGTCCTCAATTTGCAGGTTGTGTCTGGCTGCAGTCCCAGATTCAGACCCCCAAAAGAGGGACTTATGATGCCCTCACACAGAAGAGGTCGTTTCCTTAGTAACTGTGGCCGGTGAAAGAAAATATGCCTGACAGGTAAGCTTATGCTGGGCTTCTGAGAAAGATAACCACATCCCACAGCTGAAATGTTCTCCATCTGTGGTCAAGGGAGTAATGGATGGAGATCCACTTGTAAATGTCTCTCTGTCTATCTGTTTCTCTCTCTCTCGATACAGATACGGTATATTTAGACGTCAAATCTATAAGCTCAATTTACTTGCAATGTATGAATCTCCTGCACACCACAATTACAAACATGGGACCTTTGGAAGGAGCAGAAACAAAGGTTTCTTAGGAACAATTATTGCAGTGTACAAGGACTGCATGAGTCTCATTTATGCTCAGTTAGACATTCCTTTTCTGGAGCCACTTGACAATTAAATGGAAGCCACTTGAATTAGGACATTTTCAGCACTGCTTCCTCTTAAGCAAATGCAATCAATCTCTCCTTGGCTCTTGAGTTAAAAGAAGTCAGTGTTTGATGCGAACTGCCTTTGTCTTTGCATTTTGTGCATAAATTTCTCATTAATAAAAAAGGTTAAGTACCTTTCCACTAGAATTTAATTAAATCACTCTGCCTAACTCTTACAGTGTATCAACATTAAATTATGGTCTGTGTCCATTGTTTTGTCTCTCAGTGTTTATATTAAACAGCAGCACTGAAACAACACTCTGATGGAAAAAAAAAAAAAAACAAAAACACAACACAACATGACACCAAAAAAGCCAAAAACAAATAAAAAAACAAGCAAGTAATGTTTAAATATACCCGAAAAATGGACCAAAAAGATTACAGAAATTTAGAGAAAGCCTGATCAAAGATCGTCATTGCATTTATTTCTCATCCAAGGTCTAAATCCATTCACACCTTATATGAACAAGAGTTCTGTAGCCAAAGACAAGCTTTAGGGAGTAAATGGCACCATTTACCCTGCTGATGAACAGGTCATTGTCTGAATTTGACTCCATGCTGCTAAAGACTAGAAGAGAGGTTTTTCCTAGTTTGTTAGGAAAGATATTCTTGACTATATTTGAGACATCAAACAGAACTCTGTTAGATACAGTACACATGTATTGTACAGTACAGATAATTTTTCCACATCTACTTTTGACAACAAGATGAAGAAACAAGTTTGATATAGCTCCAAGTAATGGCTTTGGCAAAGCAAGACCAGTTTCCCATAATACATTTATGTTTCTAAAAAGCATTTTGAAGTATCTATAGTCAGTTTTATAGGCAATGAAATACTGTGCTTAATCCACTTAAAAATTTGGATGATGTCAAAGCCAAATTATAATGTTGATATACCAGTGCAGGAAAATTAGGCCATAAAAGAGAATGACTAGAAATACGTACATGTCCCGTAAGTATGTAGTACTGCAGGGCTGAAAGAGATGCATCACAGATGTATATGAGACTAGACTAAAACTGGTGAAAACTACATGGACTTCAGGAAAAAATATATAAAAAGTGATGGCAATGGAAACATCATTGTGATAATAATCAGTCTGGAGAAAGGAAGACTTTCCCTTTGTTGAGGAGGATCAGGTTAGAGATCATTTAGGCAAATTAGACACCCACAAATCCATGAGCCCCGATGGGGTACAACCGAAAGTGCTGAGAGAGTTGGCAAATGTTATTGCTAAGCTGCTCTGCATCATCTTTGAAAGGTCTTGGAGAACAGGAAAGGTGCCTGGGGGCTGGACAAAAGCCAACGTCACTCTGGTCTTCAAAAAAGGGCAAGAAGAATGACCCAGGAAATCAGAGACCAGTCAGCCTCACCTTCCTCCTTGGAAAAGTGATGAAACAACTTATTCTGGATGTCATCTCAAATCATGTGAAGGAAAAGAGGGTTTTCAGGAATAGTAAACATGGATTCACCGAGGGGAAATCATATTTGACCAACCTGAAAGCCTTCTATGATTATATGACTGGCTGGATGGACAAGGGGAGAGCAGCGGATGTTGTCTACCTTGACTTCAGCAAGACTTTTGACACTCTCTCTCATGACATCCTCATAGGCAAGCTCAGGAAGTGTGGGTTGGATGAGTGAATGGTGAAATGGATTGAGAACTGGCTGGATGGCAGAACTCAGAGGGTTGTGATCAATGGTGTGGAGTCTAGTTGGAGTCCTGTAGTTAGCAGTGTTTCCCAGGGGTCAGTAGTGGGTCCAGTCTTTTCCAACCTGTTCATCAATGACCTGGATTAAGAGACTGAGTGCACCCTCAGAAAGTTTGCTTATGATACAAAACAGGGGGAAGGGCTGATACACCAGAAGGCTGTGCTGCCATTCAGTGAGATCTGGACAGGCTAGAGGACTGGGCAGAAAACTTGATGAAATTCAACAATTTTCATTCCTGTGTGATCTGCTCTAGGTGAACCTGCTTCAGCATGTGAGATGGACTAGATGATCTCCAGAGGTCCCTTCCAACTCCAACTATTCTGTGATTCTTTAATGATGTTGTAAACTAAAGCAATAAGTAGTAAAACCACAAATCCATTCTTCTGAAACAGTAGAAGATGTCTGGTCTAGAATCTGTGATCAAATGGAGTTAAGGGTAGAGCTGACAATGTAAAGAGTATCAAGAACTACATGAGGTTAAGAAACTGTTTTTTCAGAGCTAGAGAAGACAAGTAGCACCATTGTGATAATAGTAATGAACAACAAACAATGAAGTTATTTCAAGTTAAATAAACAAATAAATAAATGAAGGAAATAGGATTTCTAAAAAAGCCAGGCACAGAAAAATAATTATGGATCCAGCCATGATGAACTGAACTTCCTTCACTTTAAGTGGAATCATGAAAAAAATTAATCATGTGTATAACACAATTTATTTTATTGGGAAAAAGCGCAGTCAGAAATTAAGGAGACTGAAGAGTTCAAGCATTTAAACTTCAGGTTTTACATTCTTCAAATAGAAAGTACAAACATTTTTCTGGAAGATGCCTAAAAAATAAAAACTATTAAAAGAGGATCTGAATACAGGATGAATAACTACCATGCAAGAAGAAGGCAAAATACAGAGAAATGGCAAATAATAATAATAAATGGCTAATAGTACTAATACTTGGATGAAGGACTTGATGGAATACTAACTAAGTCTGCTGATGACACAAAACTGGGAAGAGTTGTTGACACTCTTGAGGGCAGAAGGGTCCTGCAGAGGGATCTAGACAAATTAGAGAACTGCGCAATCACCAACTGCAGGAAGTTTAACAAGGACAAGTGCTGGATTTTGCACCTGGGACATGGCAACCCTGGCTGCACATACAGACTGGGGAATGAAAAGCCACAGAACAGCTCAATGGAGAGGGACCTGGGGGTTCTGGTCAATGGCAAATTGAACATGAGCCAACAGTGTCCCTGGCAGTCAAGAGGGCTGCCCATGTCCTGGGGTGCATCAAGCACAGCCTTGCCAGCCAGATGAGGGAGGTGATTGCCCTACTCTGCTCTGCACTGGTGCAGTCTCACCTGGAGAACTGTGTGCGGTTCTGGGTGCCACAGGATAAAAGGGATATAAAGCTACTGGAGAGTGTCCAGAAGAGGGCCATGAAGTTGGTGAAGGGTTTGGAAGGGAAGCCATATGAGGGGTGGCTAAAGTCAATTGGTTTGTTTATTCTGGAGGAGACTGAGAGGAGACCTCATTGTGGTCTACAGCTTCCTCCATGAGGGGAGGGGGAGGAGCAGGTGCTAATATCTTCTGTCTGGCAACCGGTGAGAGATCCCTAGAGAATGGCAGGAAGATGTGCCAGAAGAGGTTTAGGTTGGACATTAGGAAAAGATTCTTCACCCAGAGGTTGGTGGATCACTGGAACAGACTCCCCAGGGAGGCAGTCACAGCACCAAGCCTGACAGTATTCAAGAGGCAATTGGACCACTTCCTCAGACACATGGTGTGAATTTTGGGCTTGTCCTATGCAGGGGACAGGAGTTGGAGTTTATGATCTTTGTGGGTCTCTTCCAACTCAGGACATTCTATGATTCTATGACTTCTGCTCTGGAGTTCAAAAAGTATAGGAGAAAAGTATGAATCAGTAGAAGTTGGACTGAACTAAATCACGCTAAAAATATGAAAAACAACTAGCAAAATGGCCATAATTCACATGAGTTAAGGAGGAATTAAAGACAGACAATTATATGTATGACTGTAAGTGAACATTTTACCCCAGCTTTTAAACAAGAGCAATTCTGAACCTGGGACACAAATAAAATAGTTTGTGGGAACGTAGCCTCAACACGGAAATTATCCAAGCTGATGTGGAAACAAAGCTGAGAATTTTTGTGTGCTAAAATTGAGACAGATGGATATGAATATATATATATTATATTTTTTTTCTAGAATTCTTGGAAGAACTGGTGCATATTCCTGCAAATTGTGAAAGCAGAATTATTAATGACACATTTAATGAGGAAAGGGAAGCAACACTATAGGACTTGGGTTAAGCAAATCTTTGTACATTTTGGTAAAACCCTCCAAAAGTGTTGAGTATAACAAATGTGCAACTACAAGGCAACTAAAGTAGTTTCCCTGGTATGTAAGGTTTAAAACAAGTTTTGAAGAAAACCAGAGTTGTATGACATGGAGAATATGATGAAACTTGCTAGTGCACACAAACACGTCTGCTAAAATAATCGATCTTTAGATAAAATAAAGGACCTTAAGATTTCATTTGAACTTCTTTGAGGGTTTTAACACTTATAGTGTAGGGGAAAGAATGAGCTATTAACCATGGATTATGGGACAAATAAAATTTATAAGGTAGACAAGGACCTGGGTGAAGGAAGAAACCATTGTAGCTTCTTCTGAAAGAATGTTACTAGGACTGAGTTTACCAACAAAGACATTGAGTTTTACCAGGAAGAAGGTGCTGCAAGGTGAATGCAGCTAGCAAAGGTGGTGAGAATGTCTCTCTGAATTGCTTCAGCATGTAGTTCAGTCCTACTCACAAAGATCTTCATGTTTTTACAGTGCCACAACCCAGGCTTCATTTATAATTTTACTCTTGACTTAGATTTTTAAAAGTCCAACTTTGCTACTGAAATTAGTAGTTGACAAAGTTAAAGGAGCTTACTTTAGCAAGAGTGGGATAGGAAACAAAATCCACTTGATTATACTAAATGTCACATCATGCAGTGGTTATGGGAACTTTTCAGTTGGAGATGGTCAGCTAATAAAATCCAAAGACCATAAATTCAAGGATGACTGTAACATGGCCAGTGGAGAGCAAAATGTGGTCTCAGCATCTGTGCACAAATTAGATGAGGTATTTCCCAGTAGACTTAGAGGAATATTTGTTTAAGTACACTACACATTACTAAGACCTAGCTGTATTGTGTATGCTTCTGATTGCCCATGTACCTGAAGATGTATTCAAGTTATTTGGGAAAAAGTGTATGCTTACAGGAGTAGGTAAACCACTTTGTATGCTAGGTTAAAGGCTGAGAGAGCTTTAGTGTCTACAGATGCATCAGGTGATTAAGCACAGAGAGAAGTTAAAAGACTATGTTGACACAAAAAGAAATGATTGCAAACTCAATAGGAATTAGATGGTTTCTACATAACAGAACAACAAACCTGTACAACAGTTTACTCATAAAACTGGAATCGGGTGGAGGGGCAAGAAACACTAAAAATGCCTTTTCAAGGTAGTGTTTGCTCTCATTATCAGAGTGGTGTAACAGCAAGCAACTGAGACTTGAGCAAGCAGCTCTGCCCCTATCCTTTTACACTTTTTCGTTGCTAAATAATAAATGCCTCTGATTAAAAAAATAAGCATTTTATATAAGACAGAACTACACAAAACTGATACATAAACCAGTGTGCAAGATAAAAAAGGCTTCTGATATTTGAGCAGGGTCTGAAAAAGAGTGATTTATTCAAGGTGACTCATTAATTCTCTGATAAAAAAATCACAGACTTGGTAACGCTAAACTGGATTTCATTTAAGATCACTAGAAATGGAACTTGCAGAATTTGTATCTTCATTACCACCAAAAATGAGGATTTTCACTTTACCCTTATGGAAGGGAATTTATATTTATTAATAGGGAAGTCTGAAAGAAGCAATATCTCTAATTTGCACTTTTCTACATAACAGGCCAGCACATATCACTTCACAATACTCTCAATAATATATAAATGACTAAAGCACAGACTTGTCTTCAAAACAATGCCTTGATGAAATCAAGAGATAGAACAGTTTTTCCAAGTGGAAATGAATCATGCTCTGACCTATTTGTGCTTGTCAAGGTTTAACCCCAGCTCACAACTAAGCGCCACACAGCCACTCACTCACTTCCCCCCCAGTGGGATGGGGAGTGAACTAGAAGAGTAAAAATGAGGAAACTCATGGGTTGAGATAAAGACAGTTTAACAGGGAAAGCAAAAGCTGTGCATGCAAGCAAAGCAAAACAATGAGTTCATTCACCACTTCCCACTGGGCAGCAGGTGTTTAGCCATCTCCAAGAAAGCCAAGCTCCATCATGCGTAATGCTCACTTGGGAGGACAAAAACCATTACTCTGAAGGTCCCTCCCTTCCTTCCTTCCTTCTTCTTCCTCCAGCTTTACACACTGAGCATGACATTACATGGTGTGGAATATCCCTTTGGTTGGTTGGGGTCAACTGTCCCAGCTGTGTCCCCTCCCAGCTTCTTGTGCACCTGCTTGCAGGTGGTCTGGTGTGAGAAGCAGAAAAGATCTTGACTCTGTGTAAGCCCTACTCAGCAATAATGAAACCATCCCTGTGTTATCAACACTGTTTCCACCACAAGGTGAAAACATAGCACCATACTGTGAAGAAAGTTAACTCTACCCCAGCCAAAAGAAGCACAGTGCTCAATTTAATAACTGTTTACAGTTTCCAGATACATTCTTCCTTTCTGACTTTCAGATCTCAATCTCCAGGCTTAGTCAACTTTTTAAACTAGCCTTAAACCTTCACATCCTCTTGTGACTAAGGTAACACTACTGAGCATTTTGTAACATTTGTAACATATGTAACATTTAAGTTGTTTCTGCAGTTCTCTCTAAGATCTGTCAGCCATCTGATACCTCTTGTAAAATGGGGACAATAAAACTGGGCTTGATGGTTCAGTATCTCTCCAAGCAACACTGTCTACAGAGGTTAAAGACGACTTCTGCCTATTATTTTCTTATATATACCTCCCAGAATGACACAGCTTCAAAATGGGACCTGATTCCTGCTACCATACTTGTATCACAGCTTCCCAGGAGATTTTTCTCCACTGATTCAGGTTGCTTATGTTTATTTCTCCCCATCTTTGTGAAGCCACAGATACAGCAGTGAGGTCTTCAATGCTGCTCTGCTGAATCACCTCCATAAGCACGGCACACTTATCGCTCAACTGTTCCAACTCTCCTTTAGACTTACACTGGTAATCTGCACTTTGAAAATATTTCATCCATTTCAGAATATTTCATCCACAGTTAAATGTGTTTGCCAAGGAATCAGGAAGACAATCAGATTTATAACCTCTTCTGAAATAGACAAGTTAACAGATAGTGTAACACATAAACATTTGTATGACAAACTTCCCTTTTACAAATCACATTAGTGTTGTAGATAAAATCCTCTCTCTTAAATATACAGAGGAAATACCTAAAAGTTATCATTTATTTCTTTAGTCTCCAAAAATATCTGGCAGTGGTTCACTTTCAATACTTCCCTGAAAGCAGCTGTCAGCTTTTTCTCCTAATGAAGATTTCAGACTAGAAATAACATATAGATGGTGTGCCTGTTAGGAAAATAACATCAATCGTTACAGTTACCACCACATGACTCTCGTTTCTAATCCACAGTGAACTTCAGTCACCTGTAACTTTCTAAAGCTTTTTTTTTTTTTTTTCCTGTACTTTCAAAGCAGAAATAGAGTTTGAACTCAGACTTAAAACATAAATTTGTCTGTAGTAAGGACATTTCTGTATTCTTCTGAAGTTGAAAGGGTAAGTTGCTGAGATTCAGTTAATTAGAAGCTCAACAAACATAGATTTGACATATACTGCCTCATTAGGCAAAAAGTATAGCTGTAGTCACCTACACTTTTCATTAATGTGTATGTAGCTAAGTGGCAAAAAAATAAAACAACAACAACAACAAACACAAAACAAACAAACAAACAAAAGTACTATGACCTATGCACTCCATGTTATCTCATAGGAAAAAAAAATAAAGTCAAATAAAATTCTATTGACAGTAGAATACTAAGAAAGGAAGCTATGTTAGCTACAGGAATGCACACATGCTAGATCTCAGGAAAAAGATATCTAGCACCTAAATACCCTAGGTATTTTATATACCCCATATTTTAACATGGTATGAGTGCATAATCCTGTAAGGAAATACAAAATAGCCCTTCTGGAAAGCAAATAATTTCTTATTTCCAACCATCTGAATCTGTTTACTGGAGATTTTAAAGGGAATTAATTTTCCTCTGACCTGTTTTCTTGCTGATCTGGAAAGTGCCAACTTCATTCCAATCCAAACAAACCCAAATAATGTATCTGACACTGGTGCCAATACTAAACTCTTCCTACTGCCCCACAGAAGCAGAGAATAACCTGATGCAACTCTGAGAGATTACAACATCTTATTTGTGTTTGATTGTTTGTTTGTTTCACTGAAGGTTTGAAAAGGCCATGCAAGGGGTTTGCTGGAATAATTGTTGAGCATAACGCAAGCACAGCTACCTTTAGTGCCTGAGAAATGATACCGAAATGATAAACCTGACACAAAGGTATCAGTCATATTAGGTACTTGAATTGGAGATTAAACCTCTGAAAAGCTGCTTGATGGATTGATGAAAGGTTTAGGGAAGCAAGGAGAGGAAGGGAAAAAGAGGAGGTGGAAGTAGCTCCAGTCAGCGAGAGGAAGCAGAAGGAAAAAGAGAAAAGGAAGTAAAAATCATTGCAGGGTGCCAAGGATCTATGTGAATCCCTATGCACCAGAGCAGCATACACATTTGTACTTCAAGGACTCATTGAACTGTGTAGTGAGTAAAGTGTAAGGAATTGGGCAAGAAGGGGGATCATAGAATTATAGAATCATTTTGGTTGGAAGACAACCTCAAGATCATCGGGACCAACCATAACCTAACTCTAGCACTAAACCATGTCCCTAAGAACCTCATTTATATCTCTTTTAAACAACTTCAGGGATGGTGACACTACCACTGCCCTGGGCAACCTGTTCCAGTGCTTTGCAACCCTTTCCATGAAGTAATGCTCCCTAATAACCAATCTGAATGTCCCCTGGCACAACTTGAGGCCAATTTCTCACTTGCTACTTAGAAGAAGAGACCAACACCCTCCATGCTACAACCTCCTTTCAGGCAGTTGTAGATAGCACTAAAGCCTCCCTTCAGTCTCCTTCTCTCCAGGCTAAACAGCCTCAGTTTCCTCAGCTGCTACTCCTTAGACAGACTTGTTCACCAGACACCTAACGAGCTTTGTTGCCCTTTTCTGAAATTTCTCCAGCACCTCAATGTCTTTCCTGTAGTGAAGGGCCCAAAACTGAACACAGTACTTGATGTGTGGCCTTACCAGTGCCCAGCACAGGGGAACGATCACTTCCCTAGTTCTGCTGGCCACACTATTCCTGATACAAGCCAGGATGCTGTTGGCCTTTTTGGCCACCTGGGCACACCACTAGCTCATGCTCAGCCAGCTGTTGATCAACACTCCAAGATCCTTTTCCTCCAGGCAGGTTTCCAGCCATTCTTCCCCTAGTCTGTAGCATTGCACAGGGTTGTTGTGACCCAAGTGCAGGACCTGACACTTGTCCTTGCTGAATCTCATACAATTGGACTCAGCCCAACAATCCAGCCAGTCAAAATCTCCCTGCAGAGCCTTCCGACCCTCCAGCACATTAACACTCCCACCCTACTTGGTATCATCTGCAAACTTACTAAGGGTGCACTTGATCCCAGAGCAACAGCTTCAGCAACAGAGCAAAGGTTCACCACCAGAACAGTAAGCGTAACATAGGCAGCAGAAGCCAGCAAGACCAGAAAAGATGGAGCAAGTAATATCCTGTCTGCTTCTAGTAAATGACATTGGATTTAAGTGCGTAATACAGAAAATCCTATCTTTTATAGAGTGTGTGCAACATTAAACTGTGAAATTCAAGGGCTATCAAAAGTAATGTCTTCCCAGAAATTTGAAAGTGCATATGAATCTATGTATAACACCATTAAAATATTCATGCTGAATAACATTTAGAAATGAAATGTCATAATCCCTTGAAGATGGCCTTAAACTGTTAATTAGAATAGATAAGAATTGAATCTTCTAGAATGATTTCTGGTCAGGCACATGTGAAGCTTACTTCAAAAGGCAGCTACACTATAAAGTCTGTTGTGTCCAGATGTAACCAGACAGTTTAACCATCTATGAGATGCAGCTTTAATCAACAAAATGTAGGTATTCTTAAATGGTAATTAAAGCATTAAACTTCAAACTATTCTTGCATAATATCAAGTAGTATAGGATTCTAATCCTTCATGGAAAATAGTAGCATTTTTAAAATTCAATTTCAGGTTTGTTTTCACTAATAATAGTTGCCTGAATGAAGGTACTCCTCCTGTATACAAATTAACTTTTTAAAAGTAGAATGAGCAAACTAATTTAAGATGAATAAAAAAATCTACTAATGCCAAAAAAAGCAAGCTTTCAATTACTGTGTTCAAGGTTCGAGTCTGTCAAATTGTCAGAGCTAGAGCTAAGAATAAAGAAGTCCACACAACCTAACACCATGATAAATTCAGGAAACAACAGGAAAGTTGCAGAATATCACTCACAATCAAACTATTTTCCTCTTTGTGCTTGAAAAAAAACTTTAAACTTAAAGAAGTAAAGTTAGAAATGAGTAGCAGAAATCAAATTTACATATGGGGAAAATGGAAAGAGAAATATTAGTTTGAATCCACTAGCATTTTATTTACTTTGGCTTGCATTGGAAATGAAAGATCCTATTAAAACTAGCACATAATGTCTTCCAAACAAATAGACAGACATTTCTCTGTGTAGCCTGTCATGGAAAGGATACTACATCAAATTCTGTGACAAAGTTTTAACAAAGCTTGAGTTTCTTATGGTCAGTACCACTTGCACTACTGCAAATGAAAGAATAAGATTATCTTGTGTTTCAGGGAATCATTAGGCGACACAGGATCAATCAATCACACAAATACACATAGTGTATTTGCCCTATACATTAGTTTCTAGTGAACACATGGTAAGGAAGGGGTGACAAACTCCATTAGTAGGATCAGAATATCTGCTCATGAGAAAGATGGTGTTCCTTCTCACCAAATCAAATAGAGTGGGATTTGTCAGGGTTTCTACTTTGACCTGGTTGTTGCCTGTGATACCAGAACATCTAACAACAGAAGATGGATTTGGCTATTTGATAGCCTGCAAAACAAGCCCTTTCCCCCCAAATCCAACCTGTTGTATTTTCTTATGCATTTTTTCACTGTGTATATATATATATATATAATTTTTTTGTGAGCAGCTGCAGTGTATGATCCCTTTCCTGAGACAGAAACATCTGAATCCATCTATAAACAGGAAAAAGCCTTGAAAAAGCTTCACTGCAATCCTATAGATTTTTGAATATCTAAGCAACACTCCACTTGATCCCTTCAGCATAAAATTACGGAGGACATTATCTACAAGATGAAGATCTAAACATGTAAATAATAGACTATACATAAGTGCACATTGCCTGTGCCAGTGTGAACATGAATGCACATGTTAGAACACAACTCCTCAAGGGGAAAGTGAGGACATAACACTTCAGGTCCATCCCTACTTCCCATTTGCATACATGATTACCTTAATCAGTTATTCGTCCTTGAGCATAATCACTTTTATTTTGCTTAGCATATTGCTGGTTTTGTTGTTGAAGAACTAATGAATCAAGAAGCCCTTTTTCAAAGACAAAATCATGCCTTATTTCAGCAAAAAATGTGCACCACATCTGTGGCGTATTCAATCAATACAAATCACCTAAAAGCAGGAAGCAGAAACAAACTGATCATTTTGATCCATAAAATGAACATAAAATGTATTTTACGCTGTAGACAATTTGACAGAAGGACTCCTCCCTACTTTTGGTGCTTTTTTGCTATAAAGAGTTTTTGTTGTTGTTCCTAATCAGGAATGACTTTCAAAGGGACCTCCATGATACCTTTATATCAACTACATATAGCATAGATAATTTAAGATTCATACAGTGTTGGCAAAAGTCTATAATTTGGTCTTTATCATCCCCTTCATACAGCACTGTTATATTTGACTTTGCTTGCTTCAACACTCTTCCACATTTAGAAACTATATTCTTGTCTGAATAAGTAAGTCTGCTAAGAGTGTCTATTAAGTACTGGTATCCCCAGGGTCTGAAGCAATTTTTCTTTTTTTCCCTTCCATTTTTTTTTGCCTGGTGAATCTGAGCTATAAAGCACAAAGTGGAGAGGAGAACGGTTGCCTTAGTAACGAGGCAGACCCAATCAGCTGCATAGGCTCCCTTGAGACAATCTAATTTGTGCAGCAGAAAGAGGCTAGAACAGGTGGCTAAATTAATGTGCCAGACAGCTTAAAATATTACATATACACACGCACGCGAATGCATACACAAAATCTATCTGCGTACTTATATATGAATGCAATTATCTTCAACGTTTTGCAAAATAAATAGCATCTGGGTAACTCAGCCCTGTGAAACCCCCAAAGCAGTGGAGATACTGCAACAGCAAAGGAAGCAAAGCGGGGTAGGAGGGAGTAGAGCTCCTTCTCTGCAGTCCTGCCAGACTGCAGTCACGCCGGGGAGGGGGGAAGGACTCCTCCCAGCAGGCATAGGCTGCAACAGGGGTGTGGATGTGTGTTTTGCCGTCTTTACTGGGGCTTACAAGCTGCCTCCCACCGATAGGGTGATCTGTTGTGCTGCTCTCCTGATTTCACAGGGTGCTGAAGCTCTCTTGCCTGACCTTTTCTGTACCACTTCACAAGGCTTTGTCCTCATGCCCTCACCTCTGATTTAAAGTGAACTTCCACCTTTTCCCCACAACTTCCTTGTAAATACAACAAATCTGAACATGTTTTATATCCTCCTCAGTCTCTGCCTTGGGGATTCAGCCCCAGCGCAAGAATTTGGAGCAGTTTGGATGCAGATTATATATCAGTTTACAGCTCTTACAAACATAATTCCAAATCAGTTCATTTTGCAGCATCTCCAGGTCAGCTTTAGCCAGACCTAGAGAACAACAGTAACTGAGAACCCACCATGTGTCTGACATCTGCAGCGCACATGGAAGTACCATACGCACAGAAGAGTCCTGCAACACTGTGCTTCAAAAACACTGTATCACCATAGTACAGATTCACTCTTCATTTCTTTCTAATGTTGGGACTGATTCCTGTATAAGTTACTAAAGGAAACTTCTGACAAAAATTGCTGGCAGAGATGCAGTTAGTGTATTTTTTCTCTACCATAGCCCCTCAGCCAGAAATGCTGTGGAAACTGCCATCTAACATGTGCGCATGTACCCCAACATGGCATTATAACCTCAACACACTCATGGTTTTTCTCTTCCCTTTTCCCTGCCACTTCAGTGGATGCAGTTCATTGCTGATACATAACAGAGCGTTTTAATCATAGGCTATACAAGTCCTCTATACAGCAAGGCACTTCTCATCCACCTACTTGAGGCTAAAAATGAAGGACTTTGAATACAAAGATTAAAAGGGCTGTAAGGTAAACTTAAGCATGACAACAAATGTTAAGTTTGACCCTGCAGGAAAACAAAACAAAACAAAACAAAACAAAAACAAAAACAAAACAAAACAAAACAAAACAAACAAAACAAAACAAAACAAAACAAAACAAACAAACAGACCCTCAGTGAAAATACTGACATACCATAATGGATAAGCCACAAAAGATTTGAAAGTTTCTTGGATTTTGTTTTTCTTTTTCTGAATGTTTGGTGTCAAGAGGACGTGTCTTACAATATTATTGATATAGCTCCTCTTTTTCAGTGATTTGCAATAATTTTAAGAATAGCTGCTTATGCTGTATTAACAAGCTATGTCAGTGAGGTGTGGAATCTTACCTAAGATTTGGCTAGAAGTCAGACCCTTATGACAGTCTTGTAGTGAAACCAAAACCCTAAGTGAAACTAGGTCAAATTTTTGCTTTTTTCTTCAGGATTTACCAAAGCAAATGTATTGAGTGAATCTAGATCAAAAGGACGCTTCCAGAAACATACAGGGAATATGCATTGGAGCAAGGAACATAAACAGGATCTCCTGAGACTCGGATTAATGCCTACATTGCTAAATGCCTACAACTACAAGGTTGCCTCTCACACCTTTTTGATACACATTGTTTACACTTTTCATTCTTTTTCACTACTAACAAGACAAAAGCACAGAGAACTTTCCTGGCAGGAGTGTTAGGTTGCTCAGGAAAATATACATTACAGTGGATTGGTAAAGAGCAGAAGTTCTTCCTAAGTGTAGATTATAGGAATTAGTCTCACCACTGTTTTTGGAAAAAGCATTAATTGGATGCTTTAATTATATTTATATTTTAATATATTTTAATTATATTTATATGTAGAAGACCGTCTAGTTATGTGTTTTGCTATCTGAGCCAATAGTGACACAATAAGTGGTTTCCAAGGCTGGTATGGTATATATCTGATTAGGCAAACTTTTTTTAAAATAAATGACAGGTACTCATCAAAAATCCCATCTACAGAACATATCAAAATGTAACATCAGCTGTGTAACAAGGTAACCAGTATAAGTGAAAGACAAAAAAAATCTGGTAGATAATGCTTATGTATATTTGCAAATGTTGCATATAGAAATAAAACTTCAATATCTATTAGTTTTAAAATATGTTTTGTTAAAAGATATATATCCACACCCCGTCAAAACCTGTGACCACATCCAGTGGATCCTCACCACTAAACTCAATGTGATCAGACTACACTTAAAGATATTTATGCAAAGCTAGAAAATCCTTCCTAATCATTTTAATGTCTTGGCCTGACCAGAAATACACAGACTGGGAAAGCAAGTTGGGGATTTATTCAGTAGTACCCCATCCTTCCCTAACTTTTAAAGCACCAACATCTGTGAGTGACATTATGGAGAGCAGCTGCTTTATTTCCAAAGGGATATCTATCAGCCAACCACCTACACCACCTCTTATTCATACAAAGAGCAGAAATGCCACTCTTTACACAATAAAGATTTTTCCATCAAGGAGGAATACCCAAGTAACAGGGCCTCAGGAGAGATTTGTGTCACCTAACCTAAACATTTACTCCTGAGCTCACCACTAACTCTCCTTTTGTTGTAGTCAGTGTCAGAAAAGGAGAACTTATTAGACATAACTCATTTATTCTGAAGGTAGATTTCTGAAGTTCAGATGAAAGATGAATAGCTTCTAGAAGTATTCTGTTCATTGGCTGTGAAGAATATAGGTAACTTCTTCAGAGCTAGTCCGTAAATGCTCAGTATTTGTTGAAACCGAATTCCATCTCCCATGTTCCTGTTTGATCTCCCAGAGAAGCAGATCTTGGCAAAGAGAATAGCGAGAGATCTACCCTACCCAAACAGTTTCTAGCTGATTAACATGAGTTTCAAAGGTTCTTCCCTCCCCTGCCCTAGATCTGGTATCTCAGTACAATTTTACCAAACATAACTTTAAATGCACACTATGCAAGAAAGGAGGGAAGGAGAAAATACATCTGAGTAAAACCAAAACACATCAGTTTTGTGATGAATGGTTCTGTGCTTTTATTGTTTTCTGTAAAGCTATTTAAAGATCAGACCCCTCACACAGTCAAGGCATGTTTAGTTGGCTGAATTTATGAAGTGATAAGGAAAAGTAAGAACTACTCAATTGGAAAACAGAAGTCTGCAGTATTAACTTCCTACCATTGTGAAGAAAATAGCCATCGTGATCAAATACATCATGGTCATCTCTGTCTGTTCTCACAGTGTGGGTTTAGAGCCCCTAGCTGAGAAGGCAGCTGTGCAGAGTAAGTAACTGGTGGGCATGGCAGGAGTTCTGTGCTCTAATGCTGATCAGAGAAATTAATGCTTGTTTTCTGTTCTCACTGTCACTGACAGATATGTGTTTTCCTTGGTAGGTGCACAAAGACTGGGTTAGTTTGGCCTTAAAGACATGAAAGCCAAGATCACCTTTTTTCATATAATGGCGGTTCATACTCAGGTTGAGATAGTATCCAGATTTTAGCCACCAAATCTTCTGAAGAGTCTTTACAAAGTCTCGCACAGGAAAGGGTGGACAATGGACTCAAAAAGAATCATTTGTTGCATGTCCACTGGTACCAGTCACTATATTAAGGTTGCAAAATATTTTCTGTGTTAGATCTGTGTTTCCAAATGTCCAGCATCTGGGAACTAGATCATTATGAAAAAGCAATTTTTCAATATACTAATTATCTTGTTTAAAATATATTGTGTATTTAAAATGCTAGCATAAAGGTTCTCCAAGAACATATGATTAATTAGCAGATAAGTATGAAAAAGAGCTGTGTTTTTTAAATCAGGTTCTTACCTAACCCTGTGATAAAACCAATCGCTGTGGGAAGCACTCAAATGACATTTAGAAAACAGAATTATACAATCAAATGAAATTTGCACTGCACATTATTTCAAGGTGAGTAGAAGCAAGTGTGGTATCAGAATACTTGTTCTGATATGTAAATAATTCTCCCTGACAAGATACTCTTTATTAAGCTTGGAAAATAAGCCTAGATGGACAGAGGTAATTAAACTGCTCTCTCAAAATAAAACCAATGTTCTTTCATTTAGCCAATAAAGTGACAAAAATCTGCAGAAGTTTTGGAGAAAGAGTAAGGTCCCAATAATTCTATTCCATGCTGGGGTAGGTGAGAAGAAAAGGGATATGACAAATGGGTACAAAACCCAAAAGAGCAGGGAATGAGGAGGATCCATAAATCCTTACAGTACAAGTTATCAATGCATTATTAAATCTCAATTTATTAATGTTGAAGTTTGCTCAAGCTAAAAACTACCCTAACCTAAGAGATCATCACTGTTTAATTATCCACACGAAGCCAACCCTGCACTTTCAATTCCTCCCCTGACACATCCAAATGAGATCAGTCTTGAGTCAAGAGTCAAAAGTCTGGTGCAGCTACCTTAATTTTATTTCCTTTTTTCTCCAAAAGCTAATTTTTCAGTCATCATCAAAGTTTGGTCTGTGACCCCCTACTGGGGGATCTTACTGTATCCTTGTACTGACTACTCAAAGTACTGACTCAAAACTGCCAGTGCTAACTCTAAAGGCAGCCCAATAATCTTAATGGAAAACTGCATAGTGATATGGGAACAGGCCACCATAGGAATAGGAATGTCAGCAGAACAGGATGTGTAATTTAGCAATATTGTCCCCCTTTCCTCCTTAAAAGCTAAAAGTAGATACTTTATCATTTCCTTTGTTCACATTAGTATAGTAAGAGATTGGAACAAAAATGAATTCCACTTCATTTTACTTTTACATCTATTTTATTGTCCACAAACCACACTCCCCCTGGTCTGTAAGCAAGCTGTTCTTGGTTTGGCCTCCATCTACAGATGCTAACCTGGCTCCACGAAACATGCTTCTCAAAACTCCTCCCTTTTCTCCTCTTTGCCTGACATGAAAGGCCTGTGAGGACCATGATCCATCTAATCAATACAGTGCCATGAACTTCTGCACTTTGAAAACATGACACTTCTTTCTGGGAAATGAGCACTGAGTCTAATCCCAAAATGCTGAAAACAGATTTCTGTTTCCTTTTTGCTTAAGGCTCCTCTTCCACATGGTAGAAAACTCCAGCAATTTCACTGACATGATGTCTTCATCCACACCTCAGCCGAACACAGTTTCTGCTCTGATGTTTACTAAACAGAAACTAAATAGAGACACTTGCTAGTTTTAGTTGCCTTGTAGGACAGATTGACTTTATACCTTTTGAAAGGTGCTAGAAGCTTTTGTACAAGATAACATTATAACCTTATTTGCCGTCAAACTGTTTTACAGTAGCCCTGCTCAAATACAAAATATTAAACCCACATGTCAGAGTATGGAGGTCACCAAAGGATGGCACAATGAGTAGAGCGGGTAATATACAAAGCAAAAGGATTCTTCCTGGGAACCTAAAGTCTGTGTTCACATGATACATGGAACTGGCATGAAAAGGAAGAACAGGTAAAGGGAAAGAGAAAGACATTTGACAAAAAGTGGAAACAAGTATGCATGTATTAGTAACAGTGACTCTGGCAGAACAGGTGATATAATTGAATGCATTATGAATAAAAAGCACAAAATCTTAAAAACATGGTATTGGTGAAACCATTTGTTTCCATATAATTATGATTTAAAACATTTTACATCTTTTGTGCCCTGAAAATGTCTCTTAAAATAATTAGATAGGACAACATTGGACAAGATAATTACTCCAGTCACTGGCTGCAAGATTTGATTGATGCTATGAGCCTAACAAATGACAAATGTGTCACAAGACATAATTTTGAAAGTTGGTGGGTATATTTTTGTCTAACCTTAATGTTCTCAGCCAAGGCATGGTCACTGCTTAGCATCACAGACGTCTTCTGCTGAAATCCACCTATTATTCAGTCTCATTAAAACTTTAGAGGGTAACCAGTTTTGCAAAATGTGCTCACAGATAGGCACAGTGAGAATTACCAGACCGCACAGCCCCCAAAGCATCTAACTTTATGCAAACAAAGTGCAAGTAGGAGTGAGTTTTGGAGTTTGAACTTCAGCCTTGCCAGTCTTGGGTTTGAGCACACAGAGTGCAATGTAACTATTGAACCTTCTCAAAATGCTGAGCTGAAAACATAATACTCCATCAATACAGAAAAGATAAGACTCTATGTTCAAGTGGGATGGTCACTTGAACTGATTATTCTCCAGAACACAGATCGTGTTATTATATCTACATGGATTTGGGGAGCAAACTAGAACTATTTCTAGCAAAACATGGCAAGGACATAGAATTTCAAACTATACTGTACAGTAAGGACATATGAAGATGTGAGAAATCTAGAAGACTTCTGTGTACTAGTATATGATATAAAGACTTCTGTGTACCAGTACATAATATAAACCACTACCACTTGCACAAACACAAAAGTGTACCTTTGTGTCTTGGTATTAATACTGCAGTAACATTGTGAACATACTTTTACACTAGAATACACATGATTAAAATGCAGAACAAACAAATAAAGCGAGTGTTTTGCCTTGAACTGCAAATTTTTACATCTCTGAATGGACATACAAAGAATTTCAGCATAAGACTAAGAACACCTAAAACTAGCATTATCTAGTGTTTTTATCCAGAAGACAAAATTATTACCAACTAAACAGTATCTTTATTGGAGGACTTAAAAAAATCTTTTATTAAGCAAAAAAAAAAAAAAAGCTCCAATAAAATTCTAGCTTAAAAATAAACTAACTGAAATTATTCGTGCCCTTTTTTATCAATAGTGACAGCATAGCAATAACAAATTATGCCTCATATATAATACTTGAAAATACACATTTGATTTTCTTTTAATGAAAAAGTAATTCTGTTTCTGGTGTTTTACTGACACCGTAAAAATGCTTTAATAGAAAAAAAACAAAACACATGTAAATACAATCAATTGGAACATCTCTCATATCAGGAAAAGCTGAGAGAGCTGGGACTACTCAGTATGTACGAGTGAAGTCTCAGGGTATTCTTATTAATGTGTATAAACACCTGAAAAGAGAGTTCAAAGCAAATGGAACCAGACACTTTTCTGTGGTGGTGAGTGACAGGCCCAGAGGTGACAGTCACAAATTGAAACGTAGGAGGTTCCCTCTGAACATGAGGAGGCACTTTTTTACTGAAGGTGTGACCAAGCGCTTCCATAGGTTGCCCACAGAAGTTGTGGAGTCTTCCTCCTTGGAGATATTCAACAGCCATCTGGACATGCTCCTGGGCAACCAGTCTAGGCGGCACTGCTTGAGCATGGTGGTTGGACCAGATGGCCTTCAGAGATCCCTTCCAATCTCAGCTACTTTTTGATTCTGTGATTCTACAAGCATAATAGAAAAAATAGAAAAAAAATAAATAAATCAGGTAAGTAGAAGGAAAGTAAACAAGATTCCCTTTTATTGTTGTGGTTATTTTTCACAAAACAGGAGTGTTAGATCTCCTGCATGACTTTAAAAATATTTACTAAGGTGTACTGCAAGAAGAAAGACAGAAGTATTGTAATGCTAAAAGATACAGAACAGCTTGTGATAAGCATAGGAGCTCTAGAGATTTTATCTCTTTTCCAGACCACATAGTGCTGATATTTACTGGAGGCAGGTGCTTAAACAAAACCAAACCAAACCGACAAACAAATAAATAAAACCAAACAACAACACATAGATAATGAATGTTGGTGGGGCTTAAAGAAGAGAGGGAAAATAACTTTTTTTTATTAAATGATAGGTTTTGAAGGAGGAGCTATCAGAACCATTTCAGGTTTAACAGAAAATTGCCAGTCTCGGCTGTACATTTAGATTCTATATTAGAAGTAATAGCCTGGATTTTCCAGGACTGAACTAATATTATTGACAATAGATTATAGGCAATTAGAGGAAGATGAAACAGTGTCCTGAATATCAAGTTGAGCTAAAGTGGAAACTTATGCCGAAAGAAGAGAGCAATCTCACTATTTAGAGGCTAGATTTACAGAGGAACTTCAATGTCTTAATGAGACTTTCAGGAAAAGAGTTGTTCAGTGACATCAACTGGATTAAATCTCTGATTCCTGTTTTCAGACTCCTATAACATGAATAGCTGTCATTAAGAATCTTATACAAGTGAGAGTTTAAATCTAATTTACAGGTATATTTTTGGAGGAAAAAAGAAACCTTTGCACTTGGACTAGCAGATAGCTAATGAGCTATATCAGTTTCCATCAAATTTTAAAACTGTTAAAAGAGGTGCTATGGAAATTCACAAACAAATAATCAAAGTGAGCCCTGCAGGCAGCTTCTGTAACTTCTTATTTTTCATTTCCACCCTGCTTCTGAACATTCACATGGCTCATGAATCACACAGGACCTGCATATGTGGACAATATTTACCTACATGTCCTGATGATTCCATTTCCCAAGAATCTCCAAAAATTTCAGACCTTTAACATAAAAGTGAGGTTAGTGGCACGGCATATTGTCGATCTCCGATTTGCACTGCTGCCAGTCCTTCTGGACATAGCTAAGGCTGTTGAAACCTACCCAAAACCATCAGGTGGGATATAAAGTTGCTGTTCTACTTCCTATTGAAATAATTTCAGGTCTTATCCTGCCCAATTATTTCCTGCCTCTCTCCTACCCATCCTTGTTTCATCTCCAAAAATGTGTAACTATCTAATACATGTCTTTGATGTTATCCAGCACCCTTCTTTTCTTCTCTGGGGTAACCCAGACACCCAGGTTCAGCAACAGAGGACGCTCAGAGGACGCTCACAACAATGAAAGTGCTCTTTCATCTTTTTATTTTCCTTTTAAAAAGTGTAAGCTGTCCATCCAATCTATTTCTCCTTGAAGACAGGGCTACAGTTGTTGACCTGGTATAATTTTTCTGTATCTGTGTCTTTCGCTTACGAACTCAGACTCTTCCAAACTGCAGAAGCAAAGCTAGCAAGACAGGACAGCACATTTTAGTAAATCCACTGCCTTTAGAAAATAAAAGCCCTAGAAAGTAAATGTTAAAACAAAGTAAATAAAATAAAATCGTAATCACAGTACAATGTTGGGATGGGGTGAACTATCAAAATGAGGTTTTTTTCCCTGTTTGGAAGACATCTTTGAGTTCACCTGGTACAGGTAAAAGCCATGTCAATAGCTACAACAAAAAAAAAATAGGTTGTATGTCCTTACTGTGACTTACAGTCTTGACTTGTGGACACTACCTGAAGAAAAACAAGTACATTTTCAGAGACATAAAGCAGAAAACTTCCTTTCTTTCCTTGCTAGCAAAATTCCTGCTACATGAAGCACATTCACTGACAGATCTTCATTCTTCTTTCACCTCTGCATGAATAGATGTTCAAGAATAGCCAGATCAAAGAACATGGGAAAAGTATGCAAATATCTCTTTTGGCTGAGTGTGGAATAATTACTGAGGCACCAAATTATTGAAAGGAATTATTGGGGATACACTTATTGAGAATAAAGTTATTTCCACATCTTTGGCATATAAGGCAGCTGCTAGGTGGGTAAGGAATCTGCTCTGCATGGTTTGCCCCTCCCAACCTGACCTACATTCATGTATAATCATGCATGGGGGGTGCCCAGTGTGGTGGCACTAGGGAGTATGGGGGAGTGGAGTGGTCTGGAGATACCATGGCCTGGCTCTGTGTACAAGGCAGGTACAGGAACCAGATGGTGTAGCTGCTGTCAATTAAAAAAGATCAATGTTCTATGCCATCCAAAATGCCAGTTACCAAGACAGTAGATGTCTCAACATTTGTCCTGTGGATGAACTTTGCTCATTATAATCTCATAATAATATAAAAACACACCTCCCTCTCAAAAGATATACACCTCCATCATGCCCCTATACTCCCTTGAGTAAGCACTGTGAAGTTTTTACCTTAAAAAAATGAAGTGAGATCTTTTACACAAACCAATAACAAATGTATGTATGACTAGAGTCCCTCAAGCTCTACCTAAACACAAAAAATAGTATAAAATGCCCTAACAATAGGGGAAATTTAGGGAAGACACCATCACTGAGAAGTCAAAGAGATAGCACTGCAGACTTCTGGGATCAGTCAATGGGCTGAGCCTATCTTCTTCCCCCAAAAGGACGCTTTGGGGTAAGATTTGTGCATTTGGTTACACCAAGTGTTTTCCCCAAGACATTTAGACTTCAAGCTTCTGTTTGTAATCACATTAGTAATGCTATATAGTCATCCTAGAGCTTCCTGATACTTTCCACAGACATCAGAATGGTGATTTTGTCCCCTGTCCTGCTTTCCTCTGTGACCCAGCCCAGCCTGCTTAGGTACAAGCACCTTCTAAACATTGCAAAGCAGGAGCCAGAAGTCAGTTGGGTGCCACTGGAGGTTTTGCTTGTCATGGGCCACTGTTTATAATGATAAGGAACAGAGAGACCTGAAGGTGCATAAAGCTCAGCTTCCAGTGAGCAGAGGTAGAAGTTGGCCAGCAAAGGGAACCCTGGACAGGCCCCAGAAGAGGGGTCACCTTCAAGTTGTGTACACAAACCACAAACACACTGACAAGTGGACAGCAGGAGGTGAGCGGCAGCTCAGGCAGCTCTAGCCTGGTACCTGAGCAGAGCTGACAAGCTTTACTCATTCTCGGACTTTACTCACTGTTGGAAATAATCATGTCAGTGAAGCAATAAAATGTGGACAGCTTGTACTGTAGTCATACAAGGGCTGTGCTATGTGAGTCAGACACTACGAGTGCTTCGTTGCTCTCACAGAGGAGAGAAAAGAGCTTTCCACCTTCAGTTACTCTCAGCAATCCCAGCATGGCAAGAGAACATTTCTGGAGAACAAAGTGGATGTCAAGCAAAAATGTTGCCGTTTTTCTAATTGATAACTAAACTGTGACTGGAAAAGGTAATGCAAATGGATGTATATTGGCAATATGAAAGCAGGAGAAAAATACAGTTGCCCTCAGAAACCAGAGTGAAGAAGTTATAATTTGTACTCATGAAAGTTTCCAGCAAAAATTCTCATATTCAAAGATTCAAAGATGGGTGATGGCTGGTCTGAACAAAGGGGAAATTGTGCTGGGAAATCTCAAAAGGGTATAAAACAGCTACTTGGTTCATCATGTAATTTGTCCCATCCAATTGATGGCAATATTATGACAATAATTGCATGTCTGTTTGACAACCATACACTGTCAGTCTTTTTAATGGACCTCTGTGTTTTCAAAATATCTCTAAATGACACAGTTTTTAATGAGCTACACAGCTGCAGTCTGGTTACTAATGTACCGTAGATACAGTGCTATCACATTCTTCTTGCCTCTTGGTAGCATTGTAACATGACTTTGAGGTAAGCACTTCAAAATAATGATCATTCCAAAATATTTTAAACTGAGATCTATTGGGCTTTGTCAAATCCTGACTCTACTTATTTTCTGTTTTTTTTTTTGTAAACAGCAGAATTGCAGTCATGAATAAGTATTTTATTTTTCGTTTCAGGTTTGATGTGTACCTTCACAGAGAGCATAGTAAATGTGCGTGAGTCCAGTGTCATTAAAAGAGAGGATATGTTGTTATTAAAGACATTACTTTCAAAGATACAGTTGTCTAATTCTCCCTTATTTTGATACTTGTGGAATAAAAAATGAATGTAATAAAAGCCATGAAAACCGTAAATGCTGCTGGTATTCAGATTACTCATAAGATCAGAATGGTTCTAATTATCCCAGTCATGTTAAGACCTTTCTCAAAGGCAAGAGGGTGTAAAATATTACTGCCCTTTCAGAACTTCAGTTGTCTGATCCCTTTCTTTAATTGTTGGCAAACTATAAAAACAGTGCTAGGAAATCAGAGACAATAAATGTTTGTAAGCCACTCTAGCCATTTTGAAGAGGAATTATTACATACTTTATCAGAGCACATACCCCAGGAATTCTGACCCCAGAACTGGTGCCTCTTCTTCATTTTTAAAACTGAAAAACAAACCAAAATTCCTTCTAGAAACAGCCCTCTTTCAATGCCATGCTAAAAATTTACTATTGCTATGTAGAGTTTATGCACTACAACAAAAATTAAAATCTAGCTCTTGATCTATAACATTTTTAATCTTCATTAATACATGTAGAACTCCAGAAGAAGTCCTGGCACAGTTTTTTCTGAAGCTGTGTTTTAAGACATAGTCAAAAATAAAACAAATTCTCCTAAAAATTCAGCTATTAAATGCTTCATGAGGCACAGAAGGCTGAATACCACTAAACCAATCTTCAAAAATTTCACAGTTTCAGCTATAATATGTTCCCGTATATTAAGAATTCTTATCCTGAAAGTGGTTGGTATTGTCCAGCAAAGACTATCCTTGATCAACAGAGAATTGTGAGCTTCTCCAAAAATAAATGGCATGTTGGCTAACTGGGAGAAGTAATTGACCCTTCTTTGCAAAAGAGGAGAGCTGGAACAAAATAATCCATTGTTGAGTTACTGGACCACATGAGAAGGCCTGAACAAATGTTAATCAACCCAGAGAAAATAGAAGCTTCATTGGTTTACTGGTTGATTGAGATGAATTTTAGAGGCTGACAAAACCAGAAAGCTGATGTCCTTAGCTATGAACTGATATGGTTTAACTGTTTACTTCTCCTCCTCACAGCTCTGGGCAACTTCCATGCACTCAACTCAACTTCCATGCAGCATCCAAGTCAGTTTGAATTCATACAAGTATTGACAGAAAACCAGAGATTTACCAGCAGCTGGGTATAGGCAGAGAGCCTGTGATACTGGACAAACTGAGAAACAAGTTTGGACTTCTTACCAAGGAAACTGTTTAATAGAGCCAAAACTGTGAGTGTTCCCTGTGAAAATAGAAATGAAATTTATTTGGTTATTATCCTCAACTGCTCCTTTGAAGAAAGCAACCTGGCAAGCTTCTCCACAGCTCCTCTCATTTGCCTACTTACTTAACCTATCAGTCAACAACAAGGTTAAACTTCAGCTAGAGAAGCTCTCATTTTATCCCTGTGTAGTACATTTTGGCTTCTTGAAGTGCATAATTCACATTCTTCATGTGGGTTCACCTTTAAAAAGGCTTAAAAATACCTGTACTTAAATATTTGGTAGGACATTTGCCTAATGATTTCCAAAAAAAAGTGCCTAAAAGTATTTTACAAGCTTTTACTGTTAACATAGAGATTAAACACCTAGTCTTACTTTGAATTATAGCCATTTCTAAAGCAAACATAGCAAATGTTAACAGCCCACAATGGTTTAGAGCAGGAAGTGAAAAAATATGTACTAAGAATTGCAAAAGGGAGCATACTGGCAGAAATGTTACTAAAACATGCAGCCTAGTTTGTTGGTTTTTTTTTTTTTCTGAGAATATTTAACACTGCCAGCTTGTAAATCAATAGAAGGGGGAA
This sequence comes from Columba livia, assembly GCF_036013475.1. NCBI lineage: Eukaryota > Metazoa > Chordata > Aves > Columbiformes > Columbidae > Columba > Columba livia. Next base: position 83,379,777 of record NC_088603.1, read on the forward strand.
GGAAGCTAAGTAGCTCAAAAAAGGCACTTAATTGGTATGGATTTCAAAGTGCACCTTATAGCAGCAGGTCTACATATTTTGCGTCTTTGAAAAGTACTGCTGTTTGGAGAAACAAATACTATTTATTGAATTTCATTGGTCTAGACTGCAAAATCTAAATGAGAAAAAAAATCTCTTAAATTGTGTAACCCTGTAATAAGTACCTGAATATTCTGAAATTTTCTTATCATTCAAGTTCACTGTTAAAATGCTGAGCCTGTAAATACTTATTATTTCATTGCTGATAGTTATGCTAAGCATTGTTTCAAAGTTGATAAAACAAGAACTACTTCAACAGAAGAGGAATTTTATTTGTAAGTGATACATATTTGGAAAACATTTTTCACAGTTTCATTTGCCTCTCATTTGCCTCAACTAATGTTAAATTCCAAGAAGATGAATGTTAAGCATTTCAAAATAATAGTGTGGATTTATTCTTGCCAATATTTTTAGCATACATTTCATCACTGAAATGTTGCTTCCTAGTCATTTTAACTGAGAATTTTTAGTTTAGCAGTAGCTTTTTATGAATGGCCTTGTAATATCATACATTACAGCACAGGCATTCAGATAAATATAAATGGAAATTCCTTTTAGTTAAACTGATACTGCAATTTCAGCAATCATGCCTTCTCATTTGCCTCTGGGGCTTGTCCGTTCCAGCCTAAAGATTTCCATATTCCTATTTTAGTTTAAACTCCTCTACTCCAAATTAGCATGTGTCCTTTAAGACTAAGAATATGGTAGCTTTTATCCCAAATGTGACTATCTCAGCAGAGGCTGGAGTGATTTATGGAAGGCCAGATCTCTTTCTTTCACTGAGGTCAGTGTCAGAAATCTGACTGACCTCAGTAGAAGGTCAGTAGAAATATGTCATAGAATTTGAGATCCAAAAGGATTGTTCTCATGTAGTCAGTCTTGCTTAGCCAAAATTGTTTTCACCAGCAAGTCCTGTATAAAGTCCACAAGCATATGGAGATGCATAGCAAATATTTTAAAATAATGGTAATACAATGGCCAGTTAAAAGATAGCTGCAACTTTTAAATGACACAACTGTTAAAAGTATTTGTTTATTATCACCATATTAGCAAGCAAAGGCATTCAAAGATCTAGTGTCCAACACTGTTGAACACATTGCTCTTACACACCCCTTTTATTTACTGTTTCAACAGTGAGCAATAAAATGGAAAACCTACAAGCAGATTAAAATAAGTAAAAGTCTAAAAAGATCCTTCAGGCATGCTTAAGAACATGACCTGCAATCATATATCCTTTGTAAATGAGAGGTCACCTAAAGGTAGCTAGATGGAAGGCACATCTATGGGTGTGGATGCCTGGGGTTATTTTCTCTTCTTTTTATTTAAAATCAATGTGACTTCATAAATTGATTTGAATAGAGAAATCTCATCAGTAACTGTAAGTTTCAATAAGTTATGGAGCAAGTTGAATGACCTAGATCAATGACTCTCCTCATGATTATTTACTGAAACATGAATTCCAAAACAACTTAATTTTGGAGATAGTGGTGAGCACTTCATACCTGGTCCTTAACGGCAAAGTATCAGGAGAAAATCCAGCATCATTTTCCTCCATTATAGTAAGCTCTATTATTCCACGACAGTAGTAGCACATGCAGGTACAGATGAGGTACAGGCAAGACACAGAAATCCTGCAAAATCTAGGTGACTGTTAA